>NC_069501.1:914224618-914524618 GCF_027579735.1 Bombina bombina
GAGAAAGGTATACCTAATATGTTATAATGTAGAAAAAATATTATCCTATAAAGAAAAGACAAAAACCCAAGCTGAATAATTTAGGCATATAGATTACAAACAAATGAGGCAAGCATGTACTAAATAACCATAATGTTATCCTAATGAGCTGTTAGCAGATGAGCATAATAATGTAGCTATAGCATTAACAGGTTAGTATTGGCAAGATGTTGGCCATAAGTAAGGGGGTTTACAGTATAGGTGAGCCAGCATGTATTATTAGGGCTATATCTCAAATATAGGTATTAACCTTAGTCAATAGATCATTCTGAATGTCTACAGAATTAAAAACTATTAGGAAAAATATAGACTCTTTTGAGAGCAAAACATTGCACAACTTGTAATATCAAGTGCTCCACCTAACCATATCATAGAGAAGACAATAAAGATAGTAACATAGTAACATAGTAACATAGTAGATAAGGTTGAAAAAAGACTGAAGTCCATCGAGTTCAACCTATACAAATCTAAAATACTTACAAAAAGCTCCAGTTAAGCTTAAATAACCCCATTAAAATGTGACCCATTTAATACTAGCAATCATATCCATGGATTTTGTTTATATACAGAAATGTATCCAGACTATTTTTAAATGTATCTATGGTATTGGCATTCACTACCTCCTTTGGTAATGAGTTCCACAATTTTATTGCTCTTACAGTGAACAAAACGTTTCCATTGCAGGAGATTAAATCTCCTTTCCTCCAACCTTAAATTATGACCTCTTGTCAGAACCAATTTTCTTGGAATAAAAAGAGCTTCTGCCATCTCTGTATATGGGCCTTGAATATATTTATGTAAAGTAATCATGTCACCTCTCAAGCGCCTTTTTTCTAAAGAGAACAGACCCAGTTTGGCTAGCCTCTCCTCATAGGTTAATTTCTCCAATCCCCTTATTAGCTTTGTGGCCCTTCTCTGAACTTTTTCTAGTTCTGCAATATCTTTTTTAGCAATCGGTCCCCAGAACTGCACTCCAAACTCAAGGTGAGGTCTTACCAGGGCTTTATATAATGACAGAATTATGCTTTCCTCCCTTGAATCAATGCCTCTTTTAATACATGCTAGTATCTTATTAGCCTTTGAAGCCGCTGCCCTGCATTGTGCACTCATCTTTAGCTTGTTATCTATTACTACTCCCAAATCCCTTTCCTCCTGTGTTTGGCTAAGTCTTGTCCCATTTAAAAAATACATAGCCTGCTTATTTTTACTTCCAAAATGTAGAACCTTACATTTTTCCGTATTAAATCTCATTTTCCATTCACTTGCCCATAGTTCTAATTTTAGCAAATCCCTTTGCAAAGAGAGTTCATCCTGCTCTGACCTAATGACCTTACTTAACTTAGTATCATCTGCAAAAATAGAGATGTCGCTATTTAATCCTTGCTCCAAGTCATTTATAAAAATATTAAAAAGAACAGGGCCCAGTACTGATCCCTGGGGGACGCCACTGATTACCTTTGTCCAATCTGAGTATGATCCATTTACTGCTACTCGTTGCTTCCTATCTTTTATCCAGTTATTTATCCATGAGCTAACATTTTCAGCTATTCCCAGTCCCTTAATTTTGTGCATTAATCTCTCATGTGGCACTGTATCAAATGCCTTTGCAAAATCTAAGTATATCACATCAACTGATTCCCCTTTATCTATATTTTTACTTACTTCCTCGTAGAATCTAATTAGATTAGTTTGACATGATCTATTTCTCCTAAAGCCATGCTGATTAGAACTCATAATCTTGTTTACACGAATATGCTCATCAATATAATCCCTTATAATCCCTTCAAATGTCAGCATAGTACTTATCTGTATTAGGGCGTAGATCACCACATTGAGTTAACAGACTTGGGTATGTCAGAGGGCTAAGAGAAAGCCTGCATAATCAGAACCATGCTAACCCCTATATTATAGCAAATCACCACTTGCTATCTGTCTGTTATATATATAGTAGCAGAATTGGCTCGCTTAGTGCGCAGGGTGGACATATAATTGGCAATGTCAGCATTCCCACTTGGATGTAGAAGGCTAGTTTAACATATAAAAAAAACTGTTACTAAACTTTCAACAGCCAGCATTACGTTTGCAGTTACCTAGGTGGTGTCTATTAGGTCTAGAGCAGCTATCTGATACACCTTTCTATTCTTAGTGCGTCTTTCCTGCAGGAGGGGAAATGTATAGTCATTGGGGGAGTAGATCATTCAGATTACAGTATTAGATAGCAGTGGACATATCTCAGACAAAGTATTTCTAGAATTTAGCTAGGTAGGCAGTATGAATATTAATTTTTGTAGGATAGACTAATGCTAGGGAAAAGTTAGCCTTAAGTATTATAGGTCTCACAAAAAATACACAGGAAAATTCTGCAGCTGAACAACTGGTAGTTTGTATGTTGTCCCAGGGAGCACGAAGTATGTATTAGAAGTATCTAAAGCAGTGTATGCCAGACTGTATTAGGGGTACTGTAGTTTACCAGTTAGGTATTCTAGGCACATTGAATAGGAGTAGCAGCTGCTGCATGTAAATAAGATCCTCAAACCATAGTAACCTGAGAATCACTAGTTTGTGACAAGCTTAATCAGTGGTATAAACTGTAAACTAAGAAACATAGGACCAAACATAGGAAGACTATATAAAATGTGAATGTCTTAAGCAAATGTTCAACCTTAAGAAGGTTCATATTGTCCTTAATAAAGGTGTTACTGGGATCTTGAGTCAGCGCTTGAAAATGCCCCTAGGTCCAGCAGGGCAGCAGGGGCACTAAGCTTGGATTTTGGCTGACCATCAACCTATTCCACATGGAGCTTGGTGGATTGCATAGTATAGGAGGGTATGTGAACCATCGGAGCCTGAGATCATTACTCTCAGACAAAAGGAGAGTGGAAAATTGCTTGGAGAGTCCAGATCAGCTATACTAGCGTGGTGGCGGCAAGACCATACTATTTGACTGCTCATAGCAAGAAAGTCACTCGTGGTCGTCCCATATAATGTAGTCAGAGAAATATCACCATCCTCAAACGGAGCTTCAATATATAGTCCTCTTCTAGCCCAAGAGCCTTCGGCAACAAGAAGTGACATACCTCTCATAAGATCAGACCATGGCTCTGTTAGTGCGATCGTTAGGTTACCACTCGTGGGAGTTGTTATCGGGACCAGCAGAGATCCATCTTCCCGCTGCAGGGGACGCATCTCTTCCGGTTTAAGGGTAATAGGCTGCAAGGGCTTTGGTGGTATGTATCGCTCCAGCGATTCTACTACGTTAGTCTCCGGTCTCCCTTTAATTTCAATGTGTACATACCCTGTGCGTTGAGGAGTATCGGATCCCATATGCGGTGCATTTGATACATCTCCATTAGTAGTTTCCACAATCCTACTCGCAGTCTGTACATCTTGGCTTCCGGTCATAGCTGTTCTGAGTACCGCTACCAGTTCTCCCTGATAGGTATCCAAGGTGCACATCAGGTCCTGTAGCATAGATATGGCTTGCCTCTCCATATCGTAGTGTCCAGTCGAGCCTTCACTATGAGAAATAGCTCGTGGCTGTACTCTAAAAATGGCGTTTCACCTCATACAGCCATCACAGCAGGCCAGAAAGATTCTTATGCCGATGTGGTCTCTAAGACCCTGTTGTCAAAGTCAGTGTAATGTGCCTCTTACACTCCAGGTTTTAATAAAGAGTAAAACTTGATATAAAATCCCTTAATGTGCTCAGAAAGATAGAATATTTAAACATGTAACAGGAGCTCTAGTAAGATGCGTCTTTCTACATCGGCAGTTGGCTCCGCCCCCCGGGTTTTGGAGTTTTATTCAAACTATTCTGCCTTTTTTTGGTCAGTGATAGCATTATTTGTTTTCATTAGATACAATAAATGCATATTTTCATTTTTCCGTTTTCATTCAGATTATTTTCGGAGGATGCGGAATCTCATATGATTCACTTTGTTCTTCCAGGACATAGTTAGAGGATCTTTTTATCAAAAGCTCTTGATTCCTCACACAAGGGACACCTTATTTAGGTTTCCAGATAGTTTGTGTCACTGTCTTTGTCTCTATCAGACAAGGGACAATTTTATTGGGTTCCGTCTGTCGGTACCTTTAGTCTCTATTATTTCCTTCAGTTGCTATATATGCATAGAAGTTTTAGGTCTTATGGCCACAGCATTGGATTCAATTCCCTTTGCTCATTTTCAATAGAAAGAACCTTTCCAGTCTTTTATGCTGAATTATGGTGCAGGGATTCTAGGATTTCGCATTTTAAATCTTCGAATCCTAATATTTATCTCTCTTGATTTGTTGGTCTGTCAGGTAAGTTCTTACATAAATTATGTTATATGTATATACTAAATACTTAAAGAAAAAGGTTGACAGTAATAGTCTGCTTCATGCTAAAAGTGACCACCATAAAAAAAATGGATAAAAAAAAATTCCTAAAAGTCAGTTTACTAGGATTAGGAGAAACTGCTCTAGATTAGTTCATTATAAAGAAGAAGTTGTTGTTTTAAAAGAAAAAAAATGTGTCCAAAAGTTACAAAGAAGTTGAACTTTTAAATACTATGTCCATAGTTGAAGCAAGTGATAGGGAAATGTTATTAACAAGTAAAAAAGTTAAGGGTGCAGCTAATAATTCTCCTACGATTAAATTTATAACCCAATATGGTAAAGGGGTAGGGAAAGTAAAAAGGTATCCTCAATAAATATTGGTCTATATTAATGAGTGAATCATTACTCAATGGCTCTCTTGGTAGTAGGCCTAACATGATTTTTAAAAAGAACACTAATTTGAAGAACCTTTTAGCCCCTAGTAAACTAAAGGACAGGGGATCTTTGAAGAAAAATTATAATTCGTGCAATAATTTCTTAAAAATGAATGAGACTTACAAAGGTAATAAGAGGAGGTGCCTGATGTGTAAATTCATTGATCAACAAAGATCCTTAGTGGTATCTAAAAATACAGGACAGGTATTTAAAGGAAGAAATTGTATTACTTTTAAAAGTACATATCTAGTGTATGTATTGCAATGTGGGTGTGGCCTACAGTATGTAGGCCGCACTAAGAGACACCTGTCTAAGAGGTTTAGTGAACACTTTACCAACATTCAGAAACCCTTATTTAAACATAGTGTCCCTAAACACTTTAGTGAAGGCACAATTGCGATCCATCATCTTTGACTATCAAAGGGATAGAGATTGGGCCAAAATTTCCTAGAGGCGGAGACCGCCTGTTAACTCTCAGGAAGAGAGAAACCTTTTGGATCTAAAAATTAGGGTCCCTCACTCCTGGGGGTCTTAATGTGGATATAGATATTGCTGCATTCATAAAATGTATTATTCTTCCCCTTCTTCTTTTATATATAAAATTGTATATCAATTTATTTATTAGTGTACTTATGTGTTTAAATTGATCTTTGAAATTAATTGTATTATTGTGGTGTTTATATGCATTAATGATTTTAAGTATAACATGGAAATAATTTTTGATAGTGATGTATGTGATTTTTAATGATCACAATTGTTTTATGATTCGTGTGTATTTATATAGATATTATATATATATATATATAGATATATATATATATATATATATATATATATATATATATATATATATATATATATATATATATATATATATAAATAAAAAATGTTTTTATTTTATATTGTATTTAAGGAGCAGGGTAATTAGGTAATAAGGTTTTCTTTTAACATGTTTTACAACATGGATTTGTTCTGCATTGCTTGATTGAGAGGTGATAATGCAAGTTGTAATGAAATCAAATGATGGACACTAGATGGCAGTATCTTCCCAATCATTTATAAGCTGGTTAATGACAGTTACTCAGTACTCTTGAGAAAGCCACCAGTGGAGGCGGGGAAACGCGTTGAGGCTCTGAGTGACAGATTCCAGTGTGCACCTGAGAGAGGAGGTGAAGTCTGGTCAGCGCGCTGTTAATCCGGTGATAACGTCACACAACAGCATTGTCGACACCGCTGTATCTACCTTAAGACTTTGGAGATCCTATGCACTCTGGTTACATAGTTATGATACAAGTTGATACTTGTGAAATGCTTTATATTCATCGATGTTTGTGAGTAGTTTTATACTTGTGCATATTAAAGGTGTTTGTTTGATCTTACACTATTGTGTGGTTCTCTTTGATCCTGCGCTCTAGACTTCTCCTGTGATGTGCATTTGCCGGCTGTATGACAAACAGCCATTTCTCTGGGAGCTGCAGTTTCAAGTTTGCCGAGTGATCCTGTGTGATTTTAGAACACTGGTAATGGAAAGGTCTAATATGCACTACTGAACTGCTTTACCACTTAAAGTAAGACTGTTACAGGGACTCAAGCTAACTGATTTACCGTCTCATATTTTATTATTGGACTTAAGCGCTTTTTTTTTTGTTGAGGGATTTTTACATATATATAAGTAAATATATATGTATATGTGAGGAATCAGTACAACACCCTTATATGCATACATATATATATGAATAACCGCTCAGTCTCACACCCCACTTCGGGTTTTATTACAAGAATAAACCCTGGTTTGCTCATAGACATGAGGGTGACCAACATAGGTCAAAGGTAGTGGAACAGTACTTATTAGTACCTATACACAGAGGACATACCTACACTAACTAAATCTAAACTATAGCTATGGAATACAAAAGGGGAAATAAGTAATTCAAAGGCCCAGAATGGAATTCCTAATATTGAGCAAAATGTAGCATTGAGTAAGCTGGTACATATATGTGTAACATAATTTGTTAAATGGAATAGCAAGCAATAAGATTCCTGTAAGTTAGCAGCAGTAGATGGCAGTGGTGAGTAAATGTGCAGCATAGGTATGAATCAGTAAAAGAGAAACAATCTCCAATTTAAAGTAACTGAATATCAGGCAAAAGTAGCAATACATCAGCAAGTAGTAAAAGTCTTATATATGCCAGTAAAATGTAAGGATGTGTTATTTGTATGAACTCTGTACCGTACATAGATTCTGTCCTCTGGTGCTGCTAGTGCTGACAGGCTGAGTGGCTACAGGAAGTCCTGAGTCTGAGTTTGAGATCACTGTGTCGCTCTGCAGAGTGACGTAACACACTCCAACGTGTACAGATGCAGTACTGTGTGAGAAAAGAACTTGCAGTTGGTGGTGAGAGAAAATAAAAAATAACACGTTACCAAATAGTGCTGGCAGTATGGTGAACCGCTGAGGGGATTAGAGAGCTGAGATCCCAGGAACAATTAATGAGGATTCAGAGTTCAGTCTGTGCTGATCCAAAGTGAGGCTAGAGTGAAGATTCTCAGTAGTATCAAATTACCTAGCAATGATTGATGGACACAGGTAAGCTTAAATAGGATGTGCTGATCACATGATGTAGAAAGTTAAAGTGACAGTATGTCAATTAAGTGGTTCCTGACAGTATACCCCCCTCAAGAGTCCCCTTCCAAATCAAGGACGGGGCCGGTCAGGATGACGTCGGTGGAAGAGGGAGACCAACCTCGGAGCCGAGATGTTGGAAACAGGTTCCCAGGAATCTTCCTCAGGTCCGTAGTCCTTCCAACGAACAAGATACTGTAGAGCACGTCTGTAGATACGGGAATCAAGAATATCGGCAACTTCATAGCTTTTAATATCCGGATCAGGCATGGGAAGAGTAGTCAGTGTGGCAGGAGGCCTCGTAGGATTGTGAGGTTTAAGCAAGGATACATGGAAGGTGGGATGTATTCTAAAAGAAGGTGGTAGTTCCAGAGTAACGGCATTAATGTTGAGAACCCTAAGGATTTTGTAAGGTCCGATGAAAAGACTGCCCAATTTCTTGCTAGGAATTTGTAGTTTGAGGTTCTTTGTGGATAACCAAACTAGATCTCCAGGTTTATACGGTGGTGGCTGAGATCTCTGTAGATCATAGTAATGCTGCTGCTTAGCTTGGGCTAATGTCAGGGTTTCCTGTAGTAACTTAAAAGTTTGTTTAAGGCTATTGATAGAATCCGTTACCATAGGAGAAATGTTGTCATTCCTGTGGAGGAGATGGTAAGTAGGGTGATAGCCATAATTTACATAAAAAGGGGTAAGTCTTGTTGAAGTATTGACAGTGTTGTTAAAAGAGAATTCAGCAGTCGGAATAAGAGCATACCAGTCATCTTGTTGGAAGTTGCAAAAACATCTAAGGTATTGTTCAAGAGTCTGGTTAGTCCTCTCAGTCTGACCATTTGACTGGGGATGGTATGCCGAAGTAAGATGTCTGTCAATATGTAAAGATTTACAGAGATGAATCCAAAACTTGGAGGTGAATTGGGACCCCCTGTCAGTTGTTATGGAATCAGGGAGTCCATGGAGACGTACCACATTTTTTAGGAAAGTTTCAGCTGTTTCCGATGCAGTTGGAAGACCCAGCATAGGAATAAAGTGGGCCATTTTAGAGAACTAGTCGACCACAACTAAAATGGTGTAATGGTTGGAGGAAGTAGGAAGATCAACAATAAAATCCATGGCGATATGCCGCCATGGCCTGTCTGCTATAGGTAGAGATAGAAGATGGCCATAAGGTCTGATATGAGAAGGTTTACAGGTAGCACATACAGGACAAGTTTGAACATAATGCTTCACACTGTTTGCAATGCCAGGCCACCAGAAATCCCTTTGAATAAGGTGTAGCATTTTCCAAATACCTGGGTGTCCAGACAGAGGAGTTTCATGTGCATTACGCATAACTGTATCTCTGAGAGTCTGAGGGACATATATCTTCCCCTTCAAATGGAAAAGTCCATGGGAATCTTTTTGTAGCTGTAAGTTTTGTATGCTTGGATAGGTCTTCTGGTGCTTACGGAAATAAGCAACCTGATGCATGGTGATCCCAATGAATTTATGGGGTGGAATTATAGTTTCCTGTGCATACTGTTTGAACGGTCTAGGTGAGGATCTGGAGAGAACATCAGCCTTTTGATTTCTAGAGGCTGGATGATATGTGATAATAAAGTTAAAACGTGTGAAGAAAAGGCTCCAACGCACTTGGCGAGCCGATAACGTTTTATTAGTCTTTAAATACTGCAAGTTTCTGTGGTCTGTGTAGATAATAGTGGGATGGCTTGCGCCTTCCAAAAGATGCCTCCAATATTCAAGAGCTGCCTTGATTGCTAAGAGCTCCTTTTCGCCAATAGGATAGTTTAGTTCGGCATTATTCATAGTCCTAGAATAATACGCTACTGGATGCAGAGGTTCTTCTTCCGTTAGTCTTTGGGATAGAATTGCGCCTAGTGCATAATCCGAAGCATCCACTTCGAGAAAAAACTGCTTCTCGGGATCCGGAAACTGAAGAACAGGAGCAGTGACAAACCTTTTCTTGAGCATGTGGAAAGAACATTCAGCTTCTGGAGTCCAGAGGAATTTGGTTGATTTTCTTGTGAGTGCTGTTAAAGGCTTCACTATTGCTGAGAAATCCTTGATGAACTTTCTGTAAAAATTCGAGAAGCCTAGGAATCTCTGTACATCCTTTTTGGAAGCTGGTGGGGGCCAGTTGGTAATGGCCTCTACTTTGTTTGACTCCATCCTAATACCTTTAGGGGAAATGTGGTAGCCTAGGAATGAAATAGTCTCGGAATGGAAGATACATTTCTCCAATTAAGCAAACAGCTGGTTCTTTCTAAGTCTGAGTAGAACAGTCCTAACATGATTAATGTGGCTATCGATGGTGTCTGAATATATGAGGATATCATCCAAATAAATGACTACACAAGTGTCAAGTAGATCTTTAAAGAGATGATTAATGAAATACTGAAATGTGGCGGGTGCATTGCACAACCCGAATGGCATTACTAGATATTCATAAAGGCCATATCGGGTGCGGAACGCTGTGAGCCACTCGTCTCCCTCTCTCATCCTGACCAAGTTATATGCACCGCGTAAGTCAAGCTTAGTGTATATTTTGGCACCCTGGAGACGTTCAATCAACTCCGGGATGAGAGGGAGAGGATATCGATTTTTTATTGTGCACTTATTGAGTTCCCTGTAGTCAATGATTGGTCTAAGGGTGTCATCCTTATTACGGACGAAGAACATGCCGGCCCCTGCCGGTGAGGAAGATGGCCTTATGAAACCTTTTTCTAAATTTTCATTGAGATATTGTTTCAAATGAGTGAGTTCTGGTTGTGAGAGTGGATACACATGACCTACAGGAATCTATGAACCGGGTATGAGATCAATAGGACAATCAAATGGCCTATGGGGTGGCAAAGCTTGAGCTTGTTTTTTGTCAAACACATCTTTAAAATCTGAGTACTCATCTGGGATCATTTGTGTAGAGGACTGTAACAGAATAGGTTCAGGCATGCAGTTAGTTCTACAGAAATGAGAATCAAAGGTAAGAGTGCCTTGAAGCCAGTTTATTGTGGGCTGGTGTTGTTTCAGCCAATTAAAACCCAAGATTAGAGGAAAAAGAGGTGAGTGTATAACATCAAAGGTGCGCACTTCAGTATGACCATTTGGAAAAGTTAACTGTATAGGTCGAGTGTGATGCGATATAGGACCTGAATTGATTAAAGACCCATCCACAACACGTATTGCGAGTGAAACAGTTTTCTTTATTAGTGGAATAATATACAAGTGCACAAAAGTGGAATCTATAAAGCTGTTTGTGGCTCCTGAATCAATCACCGCTACCGCGGATACCACCTGATGATCCCACTGCAGAGAAACAGAATGATTAAAATGTGAAGTGTTATTTGAAACATTTTTATGCTTAAGCTCAGGATTAAACCTTTCATGCTTACCCTTTCTTGACTTTTGCAGGGTTGGGCATTCCTTTACGGTGTGGTCCTTGGAGGCACAATAAAGGCACAAGTTGTTTAACCGGCGTCTAGTCTTTTCCTCTGGCTTAAGAGGCCCACGAACAAAAGCTATATCCATAGGTTCATCCTGGTTTTTAGGAGTACTAATAGAACTAGAGCTGTATGGTTTCCTTTGGAATAGGTCTGATGTGCCCCTTTCATGCTTTCTTTCTCTGAGGCGACGGTCTATATTAATCGTGAGAGTCATTAAATTCTCAAGGTTATCAGGCATGTCTATATGGGCAAGTTCATCTTTTAATAAGTCGGATAAACCGATGCGAAATTGGTTTTTTAAGGCTGGGGTGTTCCACAAAGTATCCGGAGCCCACCTTTTAAACTCAGCTATATATTCTTCAACGGGATGCCGGCCTTGTTTCAAGGACCTAATAGCTGTTTCTGCAGTTGTCTGCTTATCATGGTCCTCATATAAAAGAGACATAGCTGAGAAAAAGGACTCTAGAGAATCTAGTATTGGATCGTCAGTCTCATAATAAGTATTCGCCCAACTCTTTGGTTCACCCCTCAAATATGAGATGACTGTGAGAACTTTTATTCGATCAGTCGGGTAACTACGTGGTTTTAAGGAGAAGTAAAGTGTGCAAGAGTTTTTAAAATCACGAAATTGTGATTTTTCACCAGAAAATTTGTCAGGAGGACAAGGTATAGGCTCAGGAGGTGGGGCTTCAGCAGTAACAGGTTTTTGCTGTGCTTGATCGCGTATAAATTTACGCAGCTCCAGATTTTCTGCTTGCATTTCTCTCAACCCCTGGATCATGAGATCCATATTTTGTGCGAGAGTTCCAACACGGTTAGTCAATTCTGCTACATTCATTTTCTGTGAAAGAGAATATATATATGTAGAGAGGGTGAACAATTTAATGGCTAGGTAATATGTGAGGAATCAGTACAACACCCTTATATGCATACATATATATATGAATAACCGCTCAGTCTCACACCCCACTTCGGGTTTTATTACAAGAATAAACCCTGGTTTGCTCATAGACATGAGGGTGACCAACATAGGTCAAAGGTAGTGGAACAGTACTTATTAGTACCTATACACAGAGGACATAACTACACTAACTAAATCTAAACTATAGCTATGGAATACAAAAGGGGAAATAAGTAATTCAAAGGCCCAGAATGGAATTCCTAATATTGAGCAAAATGTAGCATTGAGTAAGCTGGTACATATATGTATAACATAATTTGTTAAATGGAATAGCAAGCAATAAGATTCCTGTAAGTTAGCAGCAGTAGATGGCAGTGGTGAGTAAATGTGCAGCATAGGTATGAATCAGTAAAAGAGAAACAATCTCCAATTTAAAGTAACTGAATATCAGGCAAAAGTAGCAATACATCAGCAAGTAGTAAAAGTCTTATATATGCCAGTAAAATGTAAGGATGTGTTATTTGTATGTATTCTGTACCGTACATAGATTCTGTCCTCTGGTGCTGCTAGTGCTGACAGGCTGCGTGGCTACAGGAAGTCCTGAGTCTGAGTTTGAGATCACTGTGTCGCTCTGCAGAGTGACGTAACACACTCCAACGTGTACAGATGCAGTACTGTGTGAGAAAAGAACTTGCAGTTGGTGGTGAGAGAAAATAAAAAATAACACGTTACCAAATAGTGCTGGCAGTATGGTGAACCGCTGAGGGGATTAGAGAGCTGAGATCCCAGGAACAATTAATGAGGATTCAGAGTTCAGTCTGTGCTGATCCAAAGTGAGGCTAGAGTGAAGATTCTCAGTAGTATCAAATTACCTAGCAATGATTGATGGACACAGGTAAGCTTAAATAGGATGTGCTGATCACATGATGTAGAAAGTTAAAGTGACAGTATGTCAATTAAGTGGTTCCTGACAGTATATAAACGTATGCATATATATTTATTGTCCCATATTCCGCAATATACCCCACTTGCACCAACTTTGAAGCACCAAAATTGCCTAGTGCATTTTTTTATTAAAAAAAACTATAATGCCCTCTATTTTGAGGGCATTTGTGGCACTTTTAGAAAATTAACCAGAGATCGGATCTCTGGTTAATTTTCTGAGCACTAATTGCTCACGGTAGCAATAACCAGCCACTTTTAATGACTGGTTAATTATCGGGCACCCAAAAAAACAGCCAAATTTGCCGGTTTGTGGAAGCGCGATAATTTAACGAGCCACATGTAATCTAGCCCAAAGTGTTTACTGTCCCTTTAAATGTGTAACACTATAATGAGGGCAACAGTACTCACATAGGCCTATATTACAAGTGAAGCTCTACAGATAGCACAAGGTGCAGTTTCAATATCACTGGCCCATGCTCATTAGAACCTATGGAAGCATGCTCTTGTGAGCGTAGTGCTTCCTAGCAATGTGAATGTGAGTTTGCGTTCACATTGTGATTAATTGTAATACCAGCTCACATTATCATACATGTGATATTTAGTGCTCCACTTGTAATCTGGCCCATTACAATTACAATAAATTTCTGTTATGTTGCTATAGAATAACATATCAGCCAAGTTTTAACATGTTTTTTTTTAACACATTCACATCCTTTTTACTGCAATAATGTTTTAGCAGCCAAACTCCACCCTCCATTTGCATTATTTGGAGGAGCCAGTCTAGACACTGTCATAAAGTTAGTATAAAGTATATTTGGTGGTTTTAATCTGATAAAGTCAATCAGAGAGATATATGTAGCAGAGTTAGCCTTGAAAAGTCAGCAGGGTGCATTTCAAGTTCTGAAATACTCACTCCTGTGGAGTTATTTAGGAGTCAGCCCTGATTGGCTAAACACAAGTCTGTCAAAAGCACTGAGCTAAGGCGGCAGTCTGCAGACTACTAGGTAATCACAAAGGTAATAATTGTATTAATAGCACAGTGTTGGCAATGCAAAACTGGGGAATTATAAAGCGATTATTTATCTTTAAAAAACAAAAACAAAATTCAAGCAGACTGTCCCTTTAAAAAAAATATTGAGACTATTGAAAACATGACAGCTGTTTCTAGAAGACAGACATAAATAGATAAGGAAAGACAGGATGGCAAAAAAAAAGCACAAAGAAAAAAAAGACACACAGAAGGATATAGAGAGAAAAGTAAGAAAAACTGAAAGATGCAGAAACAGAGTTGGGGTAAAGAGAAGGAAGGGGGAAAAGACTTGGGAAATATAGGAGTAGGGAATAAAATAGAGACACAGATAGAGAGAGGGAGACACTCATTATAAGAGAAATAACAGCAGAGATAGGAAGAAATAAAGCCAGAAAGAAATATAGATGGAAGGACTTTTACACTTAAAGAGAGGGGAAGAGAAACACAATAGGAAAATACAGAAAGAGAGGGTTCCAGGCTCCTAATTTTTAAAGGGCAGCCAGAAAACCACTTCATTGAAGTGACAGGAAAACAGATATGAAGGGAAGATACATGTTCCCAGACAGTCACACAGTTCTGAATAAAAGATCTTGTTCTGTCTGCTGGTAAGATCAGGAAGAAGGTTGCAGGCTGCTGTGACAGCCTGGGCAGCTGCTTTCCCTTTCAATCAGTATGCTCCATCACTGTAACACTTACTGAATTAATTATAGTCAGGTAAATAGTTTGTGTAGGGCCCAGTATGGGCCTGTAGCAGGCTAAGGGTTAAGGCTGTAGGAAAGTGGGATAGGAGATAGAGGGTTGGGTTCTAGATGCAACATTGTTGCAGGTTAGGTCAGGCCCCTCCTTACCTGGTAAAAGCTGAGGTTCCCCTCCCAACTTCCTCTTCTCCATCCAATCCAGGCTGTGAAGTGTTTCCTTTCTGTGCTGCTCAGTTTTTTCTCCTTTCTCTGACTACCATGCATCGTTCAAGGCGTTCAGTTCTCCCACCTAGACGCTATCAGGATAATGCAGAAGCTGAAAAGACAAAGGAAAAGATAAGTACTCAGAAAACAATTGATAATGATTTAGATTACATCCCTCCTACACAAAATCAGGCTGTTGTTGTGGCACAGGTTCATGCATCACCCTCCCAGGAGCAAATCACTGAAGCTGGGGAGGATGTAGTGAATTTGGTGCCAGAATCACAGTTAATGATAGAAGAGGTTCATTCACCTGTCATTAATTTAGAACAGCAGCAGCAGTTAACTCCTAACCAATTCTCAAACCTGCTACAGGCTGTACCATCTGCAGATGTTCCAGCAGTTTCTAATTTCCTGAGCTATATTGCAGCTGCAATGTCTAATGCTGCCTTTGCACAGCCCTCAGCAGGCCATGTGCAATTGCAGCATGTGGTTCCACATGTTCTGCAAATTGGGCCTGGCATAACTAGGGATCCCCATATTGCAGAGCAGGTGGCTCCTGGCTCCGTTTTACAAATGCAGGCCCCTGGGCCTCATTTGCAATTACCAGTTGATTTGGCCCTGCAGGCTCCTGGGCCCGTTTTACTAACATTGTCCCCTCAGGCACCTAGGCCAAATTTGCAGCCGGAACAGGCCCATCAGGCTCCTGGCCTACCTGCTCCGCAAATTTTTCAGGCCCATCAGGCTCTTGGCCTACTTGCTCAGCCACATGGTTTGACTCGGGGGGCACCTAGGCCCAACTTACCCCCTTCCATATTGGTTTCATTGCCGCCATCGCAAGCGCAGGCACCCAAGCCCAATTTTAATCCTTTGTTTCAAGCGACCCCCCATCGCGCGCCTACCGCCACTCTGACTCCTCGCTTTATGGCCCAAAGTCCGTTACCGGAGCCTCCGGTAACGCGTGTGCAGGCTTCACGGCCTACTTACGGTTGCGCACTTACATTGGCCGCGCGACCGGAAGTAGGTGTGGGGACTTCCGGTGCGGCCATTCTTCACATCGGCAGCACCGGAGCAGCAGTGGACTCTCATGGGCTCGAAGGTGAGCACCACGAGGGAACGTTGCTTCAGGGGGGACATGTGGCGGCCAGGGAAGGAGGCCAGCATGCATTTAACACACCCGGTCAGGGTGTAGCAGGACACGGTCAGGGTGTAGCAGAACAGGCTATCAGATCCACCATTGTTAGAGGGAGAGGCAGGGGGAAAAAGGCAGTAAGGAAGGGAGTTAGAATTTCTAACCCTGTACGTCAGAGTTATGTGAGAAAGGGGGGGGCGAGCCACTATTAGCAGGGGTTTCAGGCCACTACAATTTACTAATAATGCACAAGTTCATGGTGCACAAGCCATTAACATACATGAGCAGCAATCTCATAATGCTGTGGCTTCTGCAGCTATGAGCATACATGAGCAGCAATTTCATAATGCTGTGACTCCTGCTGTTGTGAGTGAGATTGGAACTGCTAGTGTTGTGAGTAACATGGGAAACCCTAATGTTGTGAGTGATATTGTTGTGAGTGATATTGGTAACACGTTCAATGCTGAAGGCATGCATGTTAGGGGAATGAATGCTGGGCAAATGTCTAATGTTGTTGGAGTCAGCAATGCTTCTGCTGCAGGACTGTCTAACGCTGGGTTTGCGAATCAGTCTGTGGGTATGCGTGAACGTATGAATATGGAGGCAGGCCGTGCACAGTCTATTGCTCCCATTAATTTAAAGGCATTAGTTGAGCCATTTGGACAACAGTTAACTTCATCCCTGACTGCTAATGTGTCTGCACCTTTAAACAACTTCCAAAGTGCTCGCAAATTAGTTTCTCTTTTACAGGGAGTACTTGCAACAGCTCCAGCGTCATCGGAGGCACCAGTCGCCATGAGTTCAGCGGAAGTGGTCACGCCGAATGCATCTGCAGCGCAGTCATCTTCCAACGTTCAGCAACACCAGCAGCCGGCTCAGCAACAACAGCGGCCGGTGCAGGATAGCAATACCCAGATCGCACAGCCGGGAGTGTCACATGGTGAGCGTTCTGTTTTTGTACACGAACAGGAAGACACTACTGACACTTCACACACAGACACAGGTTCTGATAGTGATACATCGCTAGGCTTACAGGGGAAGGGACAGAAAAAAATGTTCCGCATGATAAAGAAAATTTTAAAGGAGGGTGTAGGCGCAGCGAAGCAGCAATCTAAAAAAAAAAGCGCTCCTGATGCGCTAAGCTCACCCCAGCAGGCAAACAGCAATGTGTATTTGCAAGCCCTACCCCCCATCAGAGCAATCTCAGAGAGGAGGGCAGCTTTATATGGGGATGCCAGCCCTGGTGAAATTTACTCCTTGCACGCACATTTGCGGAAAAAAACAGTTACCAAAATTCACCAAGGGAAGTACGTAAATATTTTTGATTTGTCTGTAGAGGCGTACAGGCAAAAAGAAAAGAGTGCGGAAGGGACTGGCCCAAAGAAATTCAAACGCCCAGACTCATTTGATGAGTGGCTGCAATGTTTCAGGGTTTTCTCATCGTGCTATTTGGAGAAGTACCCTTCTCAGAATTTAGCCATACTGAAATATACAGACACCATACACTGGATCCAGCATAACCGCGGGGAAGGTGTGTGGAGGGAATATGACTCCGAATTCAGGAGAAAAATGTCTGGCAACCCCTCTTTAACTTTTGATTGTACTGACAATCAATTATGGCAGCGTATGGATCCCCATAAGGGACCTGCAGCATAGGGTGCATCCTCGGCTAATCAGCAGTCCTTTCGGAATACAAGGCTGCGGAGAAGGGGCGGCGCCTGTTGGGCGTATCAGGAAAAAAAGTGTGATAAGGGCAGCGCATGCACCTTTAGACACACATGCAAATTTTGTACAGGATCCCATCCAGGGGTCGAATGCAACAAAAGAAAAGATGGAGGCAACAACAGTAGAGCCCCCGGATCATTTACTGCTCAGAAGGGCGGCAACCCCAGTGAGGGTCCACGCGCTTAAGCCCTGGCTGTTGGCCTACCCAGATCAGGCCACAGCCAGAATGCTATGGGAGGGGTTTTCATTTGGCTTTAGAATTCCACTTTTTCAAAGGGTGCAGGGAGCGCATATGCAGAGAAATTTGTTGTCTGCATACCAAAACCCTGAGGTGGTATTGGAAAAACTCAATAAAGAGGTATCGCTGGGCCGCATGGCTGGCCCATTTGCTCACCCACCACTAAAAAATATAACCATATCCCCTTTGGGTGTGGTCCCAAAGAAAGATAAGGGAAAATTTAGACTTATCCAACATCTTTCATATCCTAAAGGCACTTCTGTCAATGACGCAATTGATCCCCAACTAAGCTCCGTGCGGTATCAATCATTTGATAGCGCTCTGGACTTGGTTAGACAGGCTGGGAAAGGTGCTCTACTCGCAAAATTGGACATCGAGTCCGCCTTCCGGTTGTTGCCTCTTCACCCTTCAGTTTTCCCTCTTATGGGATGTAAGTTTCAGGGTTTGTACTACGTTAATCGCTGCCTCCCTATGGGATGCTCCCTTTCCTGCGCGCTTTTTGAAGCATTTAGCTCATTTCTACACTGGGTGGTTGCCGGTGATACAGGCAGCGATTCAATAGCGCATTACCTAGATGATTTCCTCCTTGTGGGAGGATCTGACTCAGGTGAATGTCTTAGTCTAATGAACAGCATGTGCGGCATAATGGCCAAATTTGGAGTACCTCTGGCAGAGGACAAAACACAGGGCCCCGCGACATGTTTGGTTTTCTTGGGCATCGAAATTGACACATTGTAAATGGTCTGTAGATTGCCCACTGACAAAATTGAAGCAATGCTGGAGGCGGTTCGTGCGGCCATTTCAAAAAGGGCCCTTTCCTTGAAGCAGTTGCAATCATTGCTAGGGCTCCTTAATTTCGCTTGCAAGGTAATACCTATGGGCAAGATCTTTAATCGTAGGCTGGAAAGACAACTGAGTGGGAGAACAAAACCTACTCAGAGGATCGGCCTCACGGTGGACCTGCTGGCAGATCTGAGAGTCTGGGAGGTTTTTCTAAAAACCTTCAATGGTGTGCGTGTCTGGCGCTCAGACCCCATATCTAGTCAACTGTTGCATCTTTTCACAGATGCAGCAGGATCACATGGGTACGGTGCTTACTTCCAGGGGGGAAGGAGCACGGAGCCTTGGCCGGCCTCCTGGTACCTTCTGGGTTTCACCCGTAACCTAACCCTCCTGGAGCTTTTTCCCATAGTCCTGTCAGTGGAACTCTGGGGATTAAGATTCTCAAATAAGACAATCATATTCTGGACAGACAACACCAGTGTTGTCTTTGCGATTAACAACCTGTCGGCCACCTCGGCCGTGGTGGTAACGCTACTGCGGCACTTGGTATTGCGTTGCCTGGAACTCAACATTCAGTTCCAGGCGAAGCATGTGCCAGGTGTCAATAATGTGGTAGCGGACGCCCTGTCCAGATTTGAGTGGGACAATTTTAGACGCTTAGTTCCTAACGCATCACCAGTGGGTTTATGTTGTCCTGCTTTTCTTTGGCAGCTGGTCGCTCCTGGGTAGCCCTATTGCCAATGGTACGTTCTTCCTTAGCCCCCTCCACCTGGCGCACTTACTCGAAACTCTGGAACGAATGGGACCAGTTTTGTAGGTCCAGGGCATGGATGCCGCACAAGGGAGCATTGCATCTCTGTGTGATTGGTTGGTGAGTCTTCACAACTTAGGCACGCATCAGGGTTCACTCCAGTCTAAATTAGCTGCATTATCATTTTTTTATAAGGCATTGGAGCTCCCAGATCCAACTAACTCATTCTTCATACGGCAAGTTGTAAAAGGGTGGGGCAGGATCTATCCAAGGCAACCTGATTCTAGGGAACCCATCACACAAGACTGCCTAGATAAGCTGATATTGTCACTTGATAGCTCATGCTACTTCCCATTTGAGGCATCGCTGTTTAAGGCAGCTTTTGTGCTGGCCTTTGCGGCAGCCCTTCGGCTGAGTGAGTTAGTAGCCCCCTCTAAGCTTGCGATGGGTTCCGGAGTTCAATTGGAGCACGTGAGAGCTGCTGTTGACTCCCTGCTCCTTTTTATCCCGCGCTCAAAAACGGATCAGTTAGGCAGGGGCACTTGGCTACACATTGCGCCCAGACCGGGCAGCATTTCTTGTCCCATAGCGGTTATAAACAGTTATTTAGCTTTGCGCCCCTCATTGCCAGGACAGTTTTTGATCCAAGCTGACGGATCGGCTTTATCTAAATTCCAGTTTGGTAGGGTCTTGAAGCAAGCAGCGGTGAACGTAGGCTTAGACAGCAGTAGGATTGCCCCTCATTCCTTCAGAATAGGGGACGGCAACGCAGGCAGCAAGCGTAGGTCGCTCCAGCGATGACATAAAGCAGATGGGGCGGTGGCGCTCTAATTGCTTTAAGAAATACGTCCGCCCTATTGTTTAATGCAAATTTATGTGTGCACACACTAAAATATTTGTCTCTGCAGGGCCAATCCATAGAGCAAAGCGGATTTGGATTGTGGGGCATTCTTTTATCCACTGGGCTTCGATTCGTTGCTCCTCACTTCCTTTGGGTCTGAGTCTGGGGTTCACTCTAAGCAAAGCCTCAATTAGATGGTTAGGTAATAGGGGGATGTGTTGGCCAGAGCTTGCAGAAGTAATTTCGGGCGCCCTCTTAAGATGGGGAAAACCGCACCTCTTAATCCTTCACCTGGGGGGGAACGATGTAGGGTCCGTCCCTATCCTAGAACTAGTCAAAATGATGCAGTCGGACCTCGGCTGGCTTCAGACCCGAATCCCTGAGGTAGTTATTGGCTGGTCTAATATAGTCCCCCGCTTGCATTGGAGGCATATGTCGACCCATACGGCGGCATATAGAATTAGAAAGAAAATTAATGCGGCTCTATCAAAAACCGTCACGGGAGCAGGTGGCTTCGTGGTACGGCACAAAGCCATCTCAGCTGACAGAACTGAGCTCTATCGTAGAGATAAGGTCCATCTATCAGACGTAGGGCTAGATATTTTTATAAAGGATATCCAGGGAGCTATTTCATCCTTGCTGTAAGTCAGGTTGTGGTGGTGGCGGCAAGATCATTTTTAATGCTCCTTGTGGCAGGAGGTCACGGTCCTGTTGTGCAGGAAAAGGTCGTTAGGGGTGAGTCATGGCCATAAAGGGGAGGGGTGGTAGGCCTCAAGTGCACATGGGGTAACCTCCCTCTCTCCCCATTGGGGGATGGTCACGTGATCTCTGCAACCCCTCACCATTTTTTCCTTTGAGCAGAGACCCCTCGGCTGCTCGTTCCCGTTGGGCCGTTGACCTCCTTGCTGTTCTGGGCTTATATAGCTCTATGCCGCCATTTCCGGATCTGTTGGCTAAAAGTTATATAGGTAGTTTTAATAAAAATTTGACCGTGATGGTTAAAATTTTTTCCCATTAAGAAGTGTCTGTGTCTTTATTTATTCACAATGGTTCATGTTACAAGTTACTAAGTTAAGTTATATAAGTTAAGTTAAAATTGTTCTTCTACACTCCTGGAAACGCCCCGGTAAGTATTTAATCCCTTAAGTTTGTGTAGGGCCCAGTATGGGCCTGTAGCAGGCTAAGGGTTAAGGCTGTAGGAAAGTGGGATAGGAGATAGAGGGTTGGGTTCTAGATGCAACATTTTTGCAGGTTAGGTCAGGCCCATCCTTACCTGGTAAAAGCTGAGGTTCCCCTCCCAACTTCCTCTTCTCCATCCGATCCAGGCTGTGAAGTGTTTCCCCTCCCTCCCGATTCCCTTGTCCTATCCAATGGTGGCTCTCGGCTAATGGCAGGGCTATGGCTAGTCAACCTAGGCCTCTGATAAGTCCATAGCGGTAAATTTAGTAATCTCCCATCTCTGACTATGCGGCTAGATCGGCTTGGTAGCTGAGATTCCTTCTTAGGTGGAGATTGATAAATTACACCCTGGCGGCGGAAGGTCACGGTCCTGTTGCGCAGGAAAAGGTCGCTAGGGCTGAGTCGTGGCCATAAAGGGGAGGGGTGGTAGGCCTCAAGTGCATGTGGGGTAACCTCCCTCTCTCCCCATTGGGGGATGGTCACGTGATCTCTGCAACCCCTCAGCGTCATTTCCTTTGAGCAGAGACCCCTCTGCTGCTCGTTCCCATTGGGCCGTTGACCTCCTTGCTGTTCTGGGCTTATATAGCTCTATGCCGCCATTTCCGGTTCTGTTGGCTAAAAGTTATATAGGTAGTTTTAATAAAAATTTGACCGTGACGGTTACAATTTTTTTCCCATTAAGAAGTGTCTGTGTCTTTATTTATTCACAATGGTTCATGTTACAAGTTAATAAGTTAAGTTATATAAGTTAAGTTAAAATTGTTCTTCTACACTCCTCGAAACGCCCCGGTAAGCATTTAATCCCTTAGTAACAATCTGAGTGTAAAATCAATCTTTATAAAACAACTTGTTTTTTGACAAAACAATTTTGTTAAGTCGACAAAAGAACTTGTTACGGCAAAACAATCTTGTTATGCTGACAAAAGAAGTTTAAAATATTACAACGGCATGACCTCTCTGGGCTTCCCTACACTGTCAGAAAAAAGGGTACGGTTGGGGTACGTTTGTGAACACTTAGGGTACAATTGATGTGGTTGTACCCTCAATGGATCATAATTACACCTTAAGGAACTAATATGTACCATTTAGTGGTAAATAAGGTACAAATATGTTTCCAACTGTCAAAGGGTCCATGTCTGTACCATTTAATCCCCCCAAAAAGGTACAATCACTTGTGTGACTAAAAGGTTGAGGGGGATGGGTGGTTCAAGGCTGCCAAACCCTGCAAGTCCATATAATTTGTGCACCTCAATTCATATTCACATAACTGTCAGTCACCCAAAATGAATGCAACATACATGTTGTACAGCAACATAATTATGTTCAAATGTTGTTGGTAATATGCAAGAAGTGGGCAAAGCCAAAAAAAATACTTAAAGGGACAGTCTACACCAGAATTGTTATTGTTTAAAAGATGGATAATCCCTTTATTACCCATTCCCCAGTTTTGCATAACCAACACAGTTATATTAATATACTTTATATCTCTGTGATTACCTTGTATCTAAGCCTCTGCAGACTGCCCCCTTATCTCAGTGCTTTTGACAGGCATGCAGTTTAGCCAATCAGTGCAGACTCCTAAATAACCTTCTAATCTTTTCATTAGAGTTATATTTTATTATTACGTTGTTTTCTATATGTTTTCTATATATTTATGTTATATGTGGCATGTCACCCTAAATTAAATGGAGTGTTTTTAGAGTCTAGTATAGAGTGATATAAAACACATTGAGTAGTTCTTATTGTAACTGGTTGTTTAGCCTTGCTCTTTCAGGTGGTTCTGTAGCAGTCTTTGGAATTGCTACAGTTAGGTATAAAAACTTTTATTAAAACTGCAGTGTAGTTATTGTAATACTGCATTTGTAATATGCTGTGTTGAGTACAAATTTGCCATCATGAGGTACAAAGGGCTTGTCACTGGGGCAGTACCCTTGAAAGGCTAGATTTGCCCCATTTTTTAAGGGTACAATATGGTTCCATAGGACTGAGGTCCAATCTAGTCACCAAAGGTACATATTTGCCTTTGAAAGGTACAATCTGCAAGGGTACCAATTTGTACCCATTTAAAGGGTACATCAGGTGTATCTTTGAGGGTACTGCCCCAGTGACATACTGTTGTACCCCTAAAGGTACAATTTTTGCACATTTTTTTCTGACAGTCTAATCTATCTTATTTTTATACATAGTTTAAGAAGAACACTATTTCTTCTTTCTTTTTGTATTATCACACCTTTAGCTTAGTGCACCTTTGGGCTGGCTCTTGAGCAAAAACCATATCTGAGTTTTGTAGCAGCCCCATAGAAGACTATTATTTAAGGAATTTGGCTACCTAACCTCCAGATGTTAGCATGCCCTAGGTTTTCTAACATTTTAATTTCAACTTGTAATATGGAAGAAAAAATAAATTGCAATCTAGAGATTTTAGGGCACTATAGCACTACAATGTTTTACATTATGTAGTGCCCCTTTTAAAGGTTCCTAGAAAAGCCTTATGCATATCTCAGACATTCTTGAATTCCATTATACTCTTTGGCCTTACTATTGCTAATGGAAAGTATTTAATATTTCAACCACAATGTCTTTTATGAAGATCTTCCCCAAATAATTCTTAAACTGACTACTCTCCATCTTGATCTTGATCGTGAGGCCTTGTTCTGGTGCTATTCTTATTGTGAACAATTCTAGCACTCAGTTTTATTAAATCCCATAATAAATTTGAATGTTTCTCTCGTATCACCTCTGTATATCTGCCTCTTACTATTTGAGTAGTTAATTTAAAAAAAAATCTAGTTTATTTATATATTTCTGAACATATAGGAGATGATTTAACAATGCCTCTGTTTCCGTGCAAGCCTTCAGGCTTGCCGGAAACAGGAATTAAGAAGCAGCGGTCTTAACTCGTCCGCCACCTCTGAGACTGCAGACATCAATCCGCCTGATCGCATACAATCGGGCTTATTGACATCCCCTGCTAGCGGCTGATTGGCTGCAAATCTGCAGGGGGCAGCATTGCACAAGCAGTTCACCAGAACTGCTTGTGCAATGTTAAATGCCGACAGCGTATGTTGTCAGCATTGAGCGATATCTGGCAGACATGATACACTACAGCGTACCATATCCGCCAGACATTGATAAATCAGCCCCATGGACTTTACTGTGCATAATATTCAAGATGAGGCCTAAATTTTGATCTGTGAAATGGCAGTAAAACTTTACTTTTTTACTGCTAATACCTGTTTTTACACAACCAAACATTCATCAGCTACACTACTGCATTGTTAAGCAAATTTTAATTAATGCAAAATATAAATTCCCAAATTTTGTTCCTCTTTTGTTACTATTACTATACTTATAATTTTGTAGTTTGAGATGTAACTATCAACTCCATTACAAATAATTGTTTTGGGATCACCAGGAGGCCACTAAATAAAATGCTAGCTAATTTGAATACATTAATTTAATTTAATTTTGGCTTTGTGAGCTTGCATGGTGTGGCTGTGTTAGGGAACACTATATATCTTTTTCTGGCTTCCTTTATGTCACATGGATTGAGATTGAAAGTTTCCATCTACCTGAAAACTGAGAGGGGCAGATTGTGAAAAGAAAAGGAAAAGAAGCTCTACTTTCTGGTGGACCCATACTTCAGGGGGTACTAACTTCTCAGCGATACCGAATCATCCTTGCCTCATATGATTGAGGGAGTTTAATGTAAGTGCACACCCAAGGGGGAGCTGTATATGAAGAGACCACTCCTATAAATTTGGCTCTGTGTTGCTGTTTCGTTTTTTTTTGGACTTTGTGCACTACCTACTTTTGCTCTCCATATACATTGTTTACCTTCAAATCATTGTATAGTATATAATATAATATCATATATTGACAACAGGTCTAGTGATCAGTCTATACTTGTGCATTGCAGTGCTCCGTTGCTTATAGCGCTATCCCGCTTTTCTTTTGTACTTATCTAATTTTTGGAGGTGTTAAGGGACTCCTCTTATTATATGGGATTGGCTGTCTGTATATTTTACGGAGACTATTATATATAGGGGTGTCCTTGATAAAGGCACTATATTCCTGCCTCGGGAGCACTATAGGGTGAGTTAGAGGGTTTACACCCCCTAGCTTTCTACTTTGTCCAATTAATTTAATTAAAACAACATTCTATCTACATGTATGCCTCATACTTACATAACAATTATATAGTCTAGTCCAAGAAAAAGCAGTTTATAAATTAGTGTTTAGAGCAGAACTTTTTCAAATGCTTTAATCTAGATAAGCTCCAGGTTCTGCTCCCCCCTAGCCTGTCATTTCAGTTACATAGTCAATCAGCTATAATAGAATGGCAGCATTTTCCTGCAGAAATAAAGGACTGCATTTGGTCCTAAATTGCTTGTCTTATGTAAAACACACACATTTTTTTCTTTAAAAGAGTTTCCATTTATTTCCCAACTATTACTTTGACAGGCCTGTAGGTACCAAAGTCTTCCCTAATGCACTTTTTATGAAGAGGTACTATATAAGACATTATCCAATTATACAGAACAACTCCTGTCCGTAGTAATTGATTAAACAGATCAGCTTATGGGCAGCTAGAACAGGAGTGCTAACATCTTTCTTTTATAGTAAAATCCCTAAATGTAGCTTTACTATTTAAACAATCTGTTGGGAAGACAGAATATAAGTAATCATTTACACAATCTACTATTTGTTTATTTCCCTACACCCCACTACAGTCAACTGTTTTGGATATCACCATGTCTTCCTTTAGTTTTTCTCCTTATGTGATATAACTAAAGAAGGTTTTGTCACTATTCTTCATTGACTGTGGAAAAAAACTATGGTTAATTAGATTGCTTATTGTTTTTTTTTTTTAATATTCTCAATATTTCACTATGAATCTATACTTTTTTCTATACATCATAATGGTTTCCTTTTTATTTTAATTTTTAAAACAAAGCTCATGCAGTGTGCAGTTGCACCTGAAAAACTAAAATCTATGGACAGTGGGAAAAAAATAATAATTATGCTTATCTGCTATTTTAATTTCTTTCATGATTGTGAGCGAGTCCTCAAGTGTGGGGTAAAATCAGGAAAGATAAAGTGGGGCAAAAGCAGCCTCAAAATTAGCATGCACACCAATGTGATAACACTTAGAAAAAGTGTCCAAAGAAGACCAAGTAGCTGGCTTTCAAATCTGATTAACAGAAGCTTTATGAAGAAAGGCCTAAACGGTAGCCAATGTTCTTGTAGAATGAGCAGCAATGTGCTCATAGGGTATCTTCCCAACAACCAAATGTGGTTTACAAATTAATGCTTTAAAGCCAAGCAGCTTTCTTTCCCCTGCAAGGCTCAGAAAAATAAACAAAATAAGAACATCTAAAAACCTTTTTTGGCTTCCCCATAATTGTTATGAGCTCTCACTGTATTCAGATTATGAAGAAGTTGCTTTAAAAAATGTGGATTCTTCAAAGAATAATAAAAAAAAAAACTTTATTACATTATTTAAAAAATATAGCAAGGAGGACAAACATGCATCTATGAAGAAGACTTTCCTTAAAGTTTATAGGAGCTGGACAAAAAGAAAGAACCAACATTTCCTGATTAATAATATTCCTAGATGCTACCATATGAAGAAAATAATAACTAGTTCAAAGAACAACCTTATCCTGATCAAAAATCATAAAAGGCGGTTTGCAAGGTAATGCTAAAAGCTCAGAAATCCTTCTGGCAGAAGAAATAGAATAATAAAAACCTTCAAGGATAAAAGCTGAAGGTCACATTAATAGGACCAAGTCAGATAGGTGAGTCACACCCAGTCAGCCAACACAATCTTTTAGAAAAACTGATTTATCTATAAAAATCCCCACAGACTTTTATGGTGATTTTTGTTGTTGAAAATCATTAATATAGGTATTTTTATAAAGAACTGTGATTGACAGCCAATCGTATTGAGATCGCATTCTATTGGCTGATTGGAACAGCCAATAGAATGCAAGCTCAATATGATTAGCTGATTGCATCAGCCAATCGGATTGAACTTCAATCTTAATTCCGATTGGCTGATAGAATCCTATCAGCCAATCAGAATTGAAGGGACGCCATCTTGGATGACGTCCCTTAAAGGAACCTTCATTCATCGGGAAGTCGGCGGTTGAAGAGGATGGCTCCACGTCGGTTACTTTGAAGATGGCTCCGGCACGGATGGATGAAGATTGAAGACGCCGCCTGGATGAAAACTTCTACCGGATGAAGGATCTCTTCTTGCCCCGCTTGGATGAAGACTTCTACCAGATGAAGGACCTCCTCTGCGCACCATGGATGAAGAATTTGGCTCGGCTGGGTGAAGACTACTCAAGGTAGGATGATCTTCAGGGTTTTTTTTTAAGGGGGGTTTGGGTGGGTTAGAGTAGGGGTATGTGGGTGGAGGGTTGTAATGTTGATGGGTATTGTATTATTATTTTCAGGTAAAAGAGCTAATTACTTTGGGGCAATGCCCCGCCAAAAGCCCTTTTAAGGGCTGGTAAAAGAGCAGATTACTTTTGTAATTTAGGATAGGGTAGGGCATTTTTTTATTTTGGGGGGATTTTTTATTTTATTAGGGGGCTTAGATTAGGTGTAATTAGTTTAAACTTCCTGTATTTTTTATTTTTTGTAATTTAGTGTTTGTTTGTTTTTTGTATTATAGTTTAGTTTAATTAATTGTATTTTAGTTTAGCTAATTGTAGTTTATTTATTTTATTAATTTATTGATAGTGTAGTGTTAGGTGTATTTGTAACTTAGGTTAGGGTTTATTTTACAGGTACTTTTGCACTTATTTTAACTAGGTAGCTATTAAATAGTTATTAACTATTTAATAACTATTGTACCTAGCTAAAATAAATACAAAGTTGCCTGTAAAATAAATATAAATCCTAAAATAGCTACAATGTAACTATTAGTTATATTGTAGCTATATTAGGGTTTATTTTCTAGGTGAGTATTTAGTTTTAAATATGATTAATCTATTTAATAAAAGGAATACTATTTTGTTTAATTTTAATTATATTTATGTTAGGAGGGTGTTAGGGTTAGAGTTAGGTTTAGGGGTTAATCATTTTATTATAGTAGCGGCGACATTGAGGGTGGGAGATTAGGGGTTAATAATTGTAGGTAGATGGCGGCGATGTTAGTGAGAGCAGATTAGGAGTTAATAATATTTATTATAGTGTTTGCGAGGCGGAAGTGCAGCGGTTTAGTGGTTACTACATTTATTATAGTGGCGGCAAGGTCCGGTCAGCAGATTAGGGGTTAATAAGTGTAGGAAAGGTAACGGCGACGTTGGGGGGGGCATATTAGGGGGTAATAAATATAATATAGGTGGCGACGATGTTGGGGGCAGTATATTAGGGATTCATAGGGATAATGTAGGTTGCGGTGGTGTACGGAGCGGCAGATTAGGGGTTAATAATAAAATGCAGGTGTCAGCGATAGCGGGGGCAGGAGATTAGGGGTTAGTAAGTGTAAGATTAGGGGTGTTTAGACTCTGGGTTCATGTTAGGGTGTTAGGTGTAGACTTAGAGAGTGTTTCCCCATAGGAAACAATGGGGCTGCTTTAGGAGCTGAACGCTGCTTTTTTGCAGGTGTTAGGTTTTTTTCCAGCCCAAACTGCCCCATTGTTTCCTATGGGGATATCTTGCACGTTTGTATTCAAAGAAAGACGGCTCCAGCTGAGGTAAAAACGAAAGTCCTTTATTTGAAAACTTTAATACATGTGAAACACAGCAAGCGAGTGAAAGGTGCTGAGGGCGCAGCACTGTCTGGCTTACATGTTTCGGAAATGATCCGTAGTCATGATGACTACAGATCATTTCCGAAACATGTAAGCCAGACAGTGCTGCGCCCTCAGCACCTTTCACTCACTTGCTGTGTTTCACATGTATTAAAGTTTTCAAATAAAGGACTTTCGTTTTTACCTCAGCTGGAGCCGTCTTTCTTTGAATACAAATTTGCCTTTCCAGTATTCCAGCCGAGGATCTGTTGCCATTGGATGTTTAAGGAGCATGTGTGCGAGGCGTGTCCACTGAGCAGCGTTTTCAACTAATACACAGTGTCGCAAGTCTCACCGAGGGACGTAGGAGAGGGGAGGAGTGTTTCCACTAGCTGTGAGGACTGTAGCCGGGATAAGTTGAGGCGGATGGCGGTTTCCTCCGCTTCGTCCCAGGCTGTTTTCTTTCCCCAGAGTGGCAGTTTTCCTGTTGGAGCAGTGAGACGGGCATAGGTACCAACACTGTCTTGAAACCCCGCACGTACCCTCCTCTGGTGAGTGAAGTTTACCATGCTGATTCAGTTTGATTTACTTGCTGCCTGGTCTTTTGTGGACACACGTTTGTTTCACTTATTGCTTATTGCTTGTTTGCATTACACGCCAAAGCACACATTATACTAAGAAGGACTTTATACCTTGGATTCCATATACTGATACTGGGTTTCTCTTTGACTCATACGATATCTTGCACGAGCACGTTTTGCAAGCTTACCGCTATCGTAAGCAACGCTGGTATTGAGGCTTGAAGTGGAGCTAAATTCTGCTCAACGCTCCCTTTTCTGAGCCTAACGCAGCCACTCAGACAACTCTCAATACCAGCGTTGTTTGAAGGGTGCGCTGGGAAAAAAAGCAGCATTAGCTACGCAGGTCTTTACCGACAAAACTCTAAATCTAGGCGATAGTTATTAATTACATTCTTACAGGATTCTAGAACAAGATGCTGTTTCTTTTCTGTTACACTAACTACCTTTGTTGTTGAAAATAACAAATAGGAAACTTTTTACAATTATGCAGAAGAAAAAAATGACAGCCATGAAATGTAGACAGTTCCCATGTCCTTTAAAACCCTTAAAAATAAGATAAAAATGTTACCTTGAAATTTTGAACATAACTCTAAATTGCTAAACTTCTTTCCTTTCAAGGGTATGTCATCTTTTGGCAGCTGTGATGAATGAATCACTGAAGTAGTCACTTAGCTTTTGTCAACTGCACAGCAGTTTCCTTTCCATTTTTAAGTCTGCCCTTGCTACTTTCCACAACCTAAGGCAACACATGGCAGTCTGGTTTAAATGATTACTGAACAGGATTGCTTTTATTATGACTTTTAATACACCAATTATTTATATGTTGCCAATGCAGCATAAAACACTTTCGTAGAATGTCTAGGCCATGTGTATTTAAAGTGAATTTAAACTTGAGGTAAGGTAATTCAATATTTGTAATCCCTGCCACTGTACAAGTGTATACCTACTTTTTTTTCCCTATTAGCAGCTGAAAAATGGTTAAATTCCATTCCCATATTACTACTCTATTCACTCTACTTTCCCAGGCCCGCTCATCCAATCTGTGTGTATGCCATGTTACTTGACTCAATGTGAGCTGTATGGCATACGTGCGGATTGGCCGAGCGATGAAAAAATCCCTGTCAGAAAATGTAATTATTTTCCAATGGGCCGGCAGAGGAGAGCAAACAGAGTAATATTATTGGAATACAATGTAACCATTTAATAACTGCTAAAAGGAAACAAAAAAAATAAGTATAAACTTGTACAATGACAAGGATTACATATATTGAATTACCTTACCTTAAAGCGACATGAAACCCAAATTTTTTCTTTCATGATTCAGATAGATAACACAATTTTAAACAACTTTCCAATTTAATTATATTATTTAATTTGCTTCATTCTCTTGTAATCATTTGCTGAAATGTTTATCTAGAAAATCCCAGAAGCAGCAAAAAATAGTGATGTTGCAAACCTAAAAATGTGGGTTCGCGAATGGCGAACGTGAACTTCCACAAAAGTTTGCGAACGGGCGAACTGCCATAGACTTCAATAGGCAGGTGAATTTTAAAACCCACAGGGACTCTTTCTGGCCACAATAGTGATGGAAAATTTGTTTCAAGGGGACTAACACCTGGACTGTGGCATGCCAGAGGGGGATCCATGGCAAAACTCCCATGGAAAATTACATAGTTGATGCAGAGTCTGGTTTTAATCCATAAAGGGCATAAATCACCTAACATTCCTAAATTGTTTGCAATAACGTGCTTTAAAACATCAGGTATAATGTATCAATCAGGTAGTGTAAGGGTTACGCCCGCTTCACAGTGGGCAGTGTAGGTGATATACCTGCCCTGACCATGCTTTGCAGACCAGGTATTAGTGGTCAGATGGACCCTTGCCCCAACACTGTGTGCCAGACATGCCATTATAGCAGACTTATATGGCTTTGGCATTGCTTTTTGGTAATTAGAAGGCTGCTAAATGCCACTGCACACCACACGTGTTTTATGCTCAGCAGTGAAGGAGTTAATTAGGGAGCATGTAGGCAGCTTGTAGAGTTAATTTTAGCTTAAGTGTAGTGTAGTAGACAACCCAAAGTATTGATCTAGGCCCATTTTGGTATATTTCCTGCCACCATTTCACCGCCAAATGCGATCAAATAAAAAAAAAATGTTCACTTTTTCACAAACTTTAGGTTTCTCACAGAAATTATTTACAAACAACTTATGCAATTATGGCATAAATGGTTGTAAATGCTTCTCTGGGATCCCCTTTGTTCAGAAATAGCAGACTTATATGGCTTTGGCGTTGCTTTTTGGTAATTAGAAGGCTGCTAAATGCCACTGCGCACCACAAGTGTTTTATGCCCAGCAGTGAAGGGGTTAATTAGGGAGCATGTAGGCAGCTTGTAGAGTTAATTTTAGCTTAAGTGTAGTGTAGTAGACAACCCAAAGTATTGATCTAGGCCCATTTTGGTATATTTCATGCCACCATTTCACCGCCAAATGCGATCAAATAAAAAAAAATTGTTCACTTTTTCACAAACTTTAGGTTTCTCACAGAAATTATTTACAAACAACTTATGCAATTAGGGCATAAATGGTTGTAAATGCTTCTCTGGGATCCCCTTTGTTCAGAAATAGCAGACTTATATGAATTTGGCATTGCTTTTTGGTAATTAGAAGGCTGCTAAATGCCACTGCGCACCACACGTGTTTTATGCCCAGCAGTGATAGGGTTAATTAGGGAGCATGTAGGCAGCTTGTAGAGTTAATTTTAGCTTAAGTGTAGTGTAGTAGACAACCCAAAGTATTGATCTAGGCCCATTTTGGTATATTTAATGCCACCATTTCACCGCCAAATGCAATCAAATTAAAAAAAAACTTAAATTTTTTTGCAATTTTAGGTTTCTCATTGAAATTATTTACAAACAGCTTGTGCAATTATGGCACAAATGGTTGTAAATGCTTCTCTGGGATCCCCTTTGTTGAGAAATAGCAGACATATATGACTTTAGCTTTGCTTTCTGGTAATTAGAAGGCCGCTAAATGCTGCTGCGCATCACACGTGTATTATGGCTAGCAGTGAAGGGTTAATTAGGTAGTTTGTAGGGAGCTTGCAGGGTTAATTTTAGCTTTAGTGTAGAGATAAGCCTCCCACCTGACACATCAGACCCCCTGATCCCTCCCAAACAGATCCCTTTCCTCCCCCACCCCACAATTGTCCCCGCCATCTTAAGTACTGGCAGAAAGTCTGCTAGTACTAAAATAAAAGGTTTTTAATTTTTTTTAATTTTTTTAGCATATTTACATATGCTGTGGTGTAGCATCCCCTTTAGCCCCAACCTCCCTGATCCCCCCAAAACAGCTCTCTCACCCTCCCCATCTGCCTTATTGGCGGATATCTTGGGTACTGGCAGCTGTCTGCTATTATTTCACAGTCAAAAAAGTGTTGTTTTTTTAAAATGTACACTACTGTTACACCAGATATGAGTAGTGGCACTGGGCCAGTAGGCACAGTATACGCTGTGAGCCTGACACACACGCTGGCAGGCAGGCAGAGATCAGATGAGTCCTTCAGGACTGTAGTGGACACTGAATACACTAGCCTAGCTATCAATTTCCTTATTAAATCAGCAGCAGCTACACTGTCCCTCCTCTCACTAAGAATGCAGCTTCCAAATGAATCTAAAATGGATGCTGTCCAGGAGGTGGGAGGGTCGGGGAGGGAGGGTCTGCTGCTGATTGGCTGTAATGTGTCTTCTAACTGTGAGGTACAGGGTAAAAGTTTACTCAATGATGACGAATAGGGGGCGGATCGAACATCGCATATGTTCGCCGTCTGCGGCGAACGCGAACATGCTATGTTCGCCGGGAACTATTCGCCGGCGAACTATTTGCGACATCACTAGCAAAGAAACTAGGTTCTAGCTGCTGATTGGTTGCTGTATATATATATACTGATTGTCATTGGCTCACCCATGTGTTCAGTCAGCAACAAGTAGTGCATTGCTGCTCATTTAACAAAGCATACCAAGAGAACAATGAAAAATTGATAATAGGAGTAAATTAGAAAGTTGCTTAAAATTGCATGCTCTATCTGAATCATTCAAGAAAAATGTGGGTTTCATATCCCTTTAAGTTTACCTTCAGTTTAAGAAAGCAAAGATTTTGAACTAAGCATAATCCATCACCTACAGTATAGGCATCCGTTTACATAGTACTAAAATGCTATAATATAATCAAAATATATAATTTTGACACACAGACTACAAATCCTATTATATAAAAGGCCAAGTGTGTTTGTCCGAAGCTGTCATGCGCAGTAGAGACAGCACGAGGACACACCTGGCCTTACCTGACAATCCGTGCTGTTTGCGGTGAAAGTGGACGTGACCGGGTGGGGCTGTGGGTGTGGCCAGATGGCACCGGGCATGGCCGGGGGCGTGGTCGGGCGTGGCATGGGTGGGGTGGGCGTGGCTGGGGCAACAGAAAGGGGAGAGAAATAGAAAGAGAGGGGGAGAGACAAAAAGAGATAGGAAAGAGCTAAATAGAGGGAAAGAGCAGAAGAGAGGGGGAGGAAGAGCAAAAGAGAGGGGGGAGAGAGGGGGGAGAGAGAGGGGAGAGAGAGGGGGGAAAGAGAGAGCAAAATAGAGGGGGGAAATATAGAGCAAAAGATAGGGGGGAGAGAGAGAGAGAGAGCAAAAGAGAGGGGGAGAGAAAGAGCAAAAGAGAGGGGGGGAGAGAGAGCAAAAGAGAGGGATGGAGAGAGAGCGAGCAAAAAAAAGGAGAGAGAGACAGAGCAAAAGAGAGGGGGTAGAGAGAGAGCGCAAAAGAGAGGGGGGAGAGAGAGCAAAAGAGAGGAGGAGAGAGAGAGCGCAAAAGAGAGGGGGAGATAGAGCGTGCAAAAGAGGGGGGGAGAGAGAACGCAAAATAGAGGGGGGAGAGAGAGCGTAAAAGAGAGGGGGAGAGAGAGCGCAAAAAAGAGGAGGAGAGAGAGCAAAAGAGAGGAGGGAGAGAAAGCAAAAGAGAGGGTAGGAGAAGGAGCAAAAGAGAGGGGGGCGAGAGAGAGAGCAAAAGAGAGGTGGAGTGGGAGAGAGTGCAAAAGAGAGGGGGAGAGAGCGCAAAAGAGAGGGGGAGAGAGCACAAAAGAGAGGGTGAAAGAGTGCAAAAGAGTGGGGGAGAGAGAGCAAAAGATTGGGGGGAGAGAGAGCAAAGGAGAGGGGAGAGAGCACAAAAGAGAGGGGGGAGAGAAAGAGCAAAAGAGAGGGGGAGAGAGGGGGAGAGAAAGAGCAAAAGAGAGGGATGGAGAGAGAGAGCAAAAAAAATAGGAGAGAGGGACAGAGCAAAAGAGAGGGATGGAGAGAGAGAGCAAAAAAAAAGGAGAGAAAAACAGAGCAAAAGAGAGGGGGAGAGAGAGAGCGCAAAAGGGAGGGGGGAGAGAGAGCACAAAAGAGAGGAGGGGAGAGAGAAAGAGCGCAAAAGAGGGGGAGAGAGCGCAAAAGAGGGGTAGAGTGTGCAAAAGAGAGCGGTAGAGAGAGTGCAAAAGAGAGGGGGAGAGAGCACGTGCAAAACGCAAAAGAGAGGGGGAGAGAGCACGCACAAAAGAGAGGGGGAGAGAGAACACGCAAAAGAGGGGGGAGAGAGAACGCAAAAGAGAGGGGGAGAGAGAGAGCGTAAAAGAGAGGGGGAGAGAGAGCGCAAAAGAGAGAGGGAGAGAGAGCATAAGAGAGGGGGGAGAGAAAGCAAAAGAGAGGGAGGAGAGGGAGCAAAAGAGAGGGGGGAGAGAGAGCAAAAGAGGGGGGGAGAGAGAGAGAGCAAAAAAAGGAGAGAGAAACAGAGCAAAAGAGAGGGGGAGAGAGAGAGCGCAAAAGGGAGGGGGGAGAGAGAGCACAAAAGAGAGGAGGGGAGAGAGAAAGAGCACAAAAGAGAGGGGGAGAGAGAGCGCAAAAGAGAGGGAGAGAGAAAGCATGCAAAAGACAGGGGGAGAGAGAGCATGCAAAAGACAGGGGGAGAGAGAGAGCGCAAAAGAGAGGGGGAGAGAGAGTGCGCAAAAGAGGGGGAGAGAGCGCAAAAGAGAGGGGGGAGAGAGCGCGCAAAAGAGAGCGGGAGAGAGAGCGCAAAAGAGAGGGGGAGAGAGCACACGCAAAAGAGAGGGGGGGGGGGGGGAGCGCAAAAGAGAGGGGGAGAGAGCACGCACAAAAGAGAGGGGGAGAGAAAGCGCAAAAGAGGGGGGAGAGAGGACACAAAAGAGAGGGGGAGAGAGAGCATATAAGAGAGGGGGAAAGAGAGCGCAAAAGAGAGAGGGATAGAGAGCATAAGAGAGGGGGGAGAGAAAGCAAAAGAGAGGGAGGAGAGGGAGCAAAAGAGAGGGGGGAAAGAGAGAGAGAGCAAAAGAGGGGGGGAGCGAGAGAGAGCACAAAAGAGAGGGAGAGAGAGCGCAAACGAGAGGGAGAGAGAGTGCAAAAGAGAGCGTGAGAGAGTGCAAAAGAGAGGGGGAGAGAGAGCAAAAGGGAGGGGGGTGAGAGAGAGAGCAAAAGAGAGGGGGGAGAGAGAGAACAAAAGAGAGGAGGGAGAGAGAGAGCAAAAGAGAGGTGGAGCAAGAGAGAGCGCAAAAGAGATGGGGAGAGAGCAAAAGATAGGGGGAGAGAGAGCAAAAGAGAGGGGATAGAGCACAAAAGAGAGGAGGAGAGAGAGAGAACAAGGGGTGGGACTGCAGTACTGCAAAAAATGGCCCGTGTGAACTAGCTTTAAGACTAGTACATAAATATTTTGTTAAGCTTCAAAATTTGGAATACTATAACAGAATTGTTTTAAATATTGAATTAAAGCTTTTAATGCAGAAACAGTGGTACTGAAAAAAAAATCTTTTAATCGAACATCAAAATATTTTTTTATATATTCATCAGAAATTAATCACTATATTGCAAAATATCTACATACAAAATAAATGTTTTAAATACATTTAAAACTGCATTTTTAAAGCAAAACTTGCATTATTTTGCAGTACATGGACACCCCCCCTGAAAAAGACTCCTGGGGCGCGATCCGATATAGATCGCAGTTTGCGGCGTAAGCGAGGGAACCCACGTCGCCCGCAGTTTCAGCTCGCAACTCGAGCTATCCCATATATGTCGCCGTCAGATGCTAACGTGCCGTAAGTCTGACAAACCAGCGATGTCCAGAAATCTGCGCAAGTACAAATTTCTGGCGTCGCCAGTGACTTGCGGCACGTTAGAAACTGCCGGCGCCTACAAAACCTGACTAAAGTCTAAATCACCCGCACTGTCTAACACGCCTCCCTAACATAGCCCGACACGTCTAACACGCCTCCCTAACATAGCCCGACACGTCTAACCCTCTATCCGCTATCCCCCCTCACTATCCTAACAATAAAATATGTATTAACCCCTAAACCGCCGCTACCTAATAAAGTTATTAACCCCTAAACCGCCGCCAGCTATATTAAATCTATAACCCCCTAAAGTGAGCCCCTAACACCGCCGCCATCTACCTTACCTACCCCCTAAAGTGAGCCCCTACCCCGCCGCTATTTTAAAATTATTAACCCCTAATCTAATCCCCCTACCCCGCCGCCCTCTATATTAAATTATTTAAACCCTAAAATACTAAACTATCCCTACCACTAAACCTAAGTCTAACCCTACAAATAGCCCTGAAAAGGGCTTTTTGCGTGGCATTGCCCCAAAGTAACAGCTCTTTTGCCAGCCCTTAAAAGGGCTTTTTGCGGGGCATGCCCCAAAGTAACAGCTCTTTTGCCAGCCCTTAAAAGGGCTTTTGGTGGGGCTTTGTCACAAAGTAAACTGCTCTTTTGCCTACAATCTACATCCCCCTACACCGCGGCCACCTATAATAAATGTATTAACCCCTAATCTAATCCCCCTACAACGCCGCCAGCTATATTAACTATATTAACCCTAATTATATTAGGGTTAATATAGTTAATATCGTTATTATATTATATATATATTAAGTATAATAACCCTATCTAACTCTAACATCCTAACTAAACTCTTATTAAAATAAATCTAATATTAATATTATTAATTAAAATATTCCTATTTAAATCTAAATACTTACCTATAAAATAAACCCTAATATAGCTACAATGTAATTAATAATTACATTATAGCTATGTTAGGGTTTATATTTATTTTACAGGTAAATTGTTAATTATTTTAACTAGGTATAATAGCTATTAAATAGTTATTAACTATTTAATAGCTACCTAGTTAAAATAATTACCCAATTACCTGTAAAATAAATCCTAACCTAAGTTACAAATACACCTACACTATCAATAAATTAAATAAACTACAAATATCTATCTAAAAATACAATAAAATAAAATAAACTAAATTACAAAAAAAACAAACACTAAATTACAAAAAATAAAACAAAGATTACAAGATTTTTAAGCTAATTACACCTATTCTAAGCCCCCTAATAAAATAATAAAGCCCCCCAAAATAAAAAAATTCCCTACCCTATTCTAAATTAAAACAAGTTCAAAGCTCTTTTACCTTACCAGCCCTTAAAAGGGCCTTTTGTGGGGGCATGCCCCAAAGAAAACTGCTCTTTTGCCTGCAAAAAAAACACAATACCACCCCCCAACATTACAACCCACCACCCACATACCCCTAATCTAACCCAAACCCCCCTTAAATAAACCTAACACTACCCCCCTGAAGATCTCCCTACCTTGTATTCACCCCGCCGGGCAGAACTCCTGATCCGATCCGGGCGATGTGTTCCAGCAAGCGGCAGTGAAGTCTTCTTCCATCCGGGCGATGTCTTGAAGCAAGCAGCAGAGAGTCTTCTTCCATCGGCGACGTCTTCAAGCAAATCGGCATTTTCAATCTTCTTACTTCGCTCCTCCGCCGTGGAGCATCCTTCCGGCACGACGACTTCCCGACGAATGAGGTTCCTTTAAATGACGTCATCCAAGATGGTGTCCGTCGAATTCCGATTGGCTGATAGGATTCTATCAGCCAATCGGAATTAAGGTAGAAAAATCTGATTGGCTGATTGAATCAGCGAATCAGATTCAAGTTCAATCCGATTAGCTGAACCAATCAGCCAATCAGATTGAACTTGAATCTGATTGGCTGATTCAATCAGCCAATCAGATTTTTCTACCTTAATTCCGATTGGCTGATAGAATCCTATCAGCCAATCGGAATTCGACGGACGCCATCTTGGATGACGTCATTTAAAGGAACCTCATTCGTCGGGAAGTCGTCGTGCCGGAAGGATGCTCCGCAGCGGAGGAGCGAAGTAAGAAGATTGAAGATGCCGATTTGCTTGAAGACGTCGCCGATGGAAGAAGACTCTCTGCCGCTTGCTTCAAGACATCGCCTGGATGAAAGAAGACTTCACTGCCGCTTGCTGGAACACATCGCCCGAATCGGATCAGGAGTTCTGCCCGGCGGGGTGAATACAAGGTAGGGAGATCTTCAGGGGGGTAGTGTTAGGTTTATTTAAGGGGGGTTTGGGTTAGATTAGGGGTATGTGGGTGGTGGGTTGTAATGTTGGGGGGTGGTATTGTGGTTTTTTTTGCAGGCAAAAGAGCAGTTTTCTTTGGGGCATGCCCCTACAAAAGGCCCTTTTAAGGGCTGGTAAGGTAAAAGAGCTTTGAACTTGTTTTAATTTAGAATAGGGTAGGGAATTTTTTTATTTTGGGGGGCTTTATTATTTTATTAGGGGGCTTAGAATAGGTGTAATTAGCTTAAAAATCTTGTAATCTTTTTTTTATTTTTTGTAATTTAGTGTTTTGTTTTTTTTGTAATTTAGTTTAGTTTATTTAATTGTATTTTTAGATAGATATTTGTAGTTTATTTAATTTATTGATAGTGTAGGTGTATTTGTAACTTAGGTTAGGATTTATTTTACAGGTAATTGGGTAATTATTTTAACTAGGTAGCTATTAAATAGTTAATAACTATTTAATAGCTATTATACCTAGTTAAAATAATTAACAATTTACCTGTAAAATAAATATAAACCCTAACATAGCTATAATGTAATTATTAATTACATTGTAGCTATCTTAGGGTTTATTTTATAGGTAAGTATTTAGATTTAAATATGAATATTTTAGTTTATAATATGAATTAGATTTATTTAATAAGAATTTAGTTAGGGGTGTTAGGGTTAGATAGAGTTAATATAGTTTATATAAATACTATAGTAACTATATTAACTATATTAACCTTAATATAATTAGGGTTAATATAGTTAATATATATAATGTAATAACTATATTAACTATAATATACTTAGGGTTAATATAGATAATATAGCTGGCAGCAGGGTAGGTAGATTAAATTAGGGGTTAATAATTTTAATATAGATGGCGGCGGTGTAAGGGGTTCACATTAGGGGATAGATCAGTTAGATGGTGGTGGTTTTAGGGGTTCACATTAGGGAATAGATCAGTTAGATGGTGGCGGTTTTAGGGGCACACAGTAGGGGGTTAGTTTATGTAGATGGTGGCGGTTTAGGGGTTAAATACTTTATTAGGGATTGTGGCGGGGGATCGCGGTTGACAGGGAGATAGACATTGCGCATGCGTTAGGTGTTAGGTTTATTTTAGCAGATCGCGGTTGACAGGGAGATAGACATGACATTGCGCATGCGTTAGGTTTATTTTAGAAGATCGCGGTTGACAGGGAGATAGACATTGCGCATGCGTTAGGTGTTAGGTTTATTTTAGCAGCCAGTTTAGGGAGTTACAGGGCTCCAATAGTCAGCGTAAGGCTTCTTACGGCTGCTTTTTGTGGCGAGGTGAAAATGGAGTAAGATTTCTCCATTTTCGCCACGTAAGTCCTTACGCTGTATATTGGATACCAAATTGCGCGGGTTTGGTATACCTGCCTATGGCCCAAAAAACTACGGGCGACGGCAGAAATATACGCGCGTAACTTCTAGGTTACGCCGTATATAGGATACCAAACCCGCGCAAATATTGGCGTCGCCGACTTTTGCGGGTGACGATTTTTATCGGATCGACCCCCTGGATGTTATATTCTCATCTCTATTACTGTGATATAAATTAGTTCCTACACATATCAACCAATCACTCTACAGCATGGAGGAGGGTCGGTAGCTTCTCTAGCATGAGTTAAAAGAACCCATCATTTGAGGTTTAAATTATGGAAAAAGAAGACAAACATTAAAAAAAAAACAGTGAATTGCAAAGTTGTTTTTCTACCCATAATTAAACATTTTAGGCTAGATTACAAATGGAGAGCAAAATATTAGGACTATTGTGCATTAACATCTTTCAAGTTAATCAATATCATTTCTATTTTTGCACTCATATTACAAATTAAAAGCAACATTTTATTGCTCAAGCTATAGTCTGGGGCAGGGTTCTACAAACCATGGGTTCGGACCCATTACTGGGTCACAAAACCATGTTCACTGGGTTGCTACTTGTGTTTGTGTTGTAGGACACTGTATGTAGTGCTTGTATGAATGTGTGTGGTGCGTATGTTATACTCGATTGTGTGTGGTTTTGTGTTATATGAGAGTGTGGGTATTTTTACTGTTTACAACATTTCCAATTTTGACGAAAATAAGGAATAAAGTAAATACACATTTTAATCACTTTGCCAAAAATGGCATCTATCTTGTTGTAAGCTACTTTAGAAATTTACAGACCAAGCATACAAATAGGGTCATGAAGGTATGTTGTATCATGGGACTGGGTATTGGGTAAAACGTTGTTAAAATCCTGGTCTAGGGCACACACATCTGAATGTGGGAAAGTGCAGATGTGCTTAATTCATCACATAATAGATTTTTATGAGGGAGCACTGAACAACTCATGTTGGCTAAGCCAATGGTGCACTACATCTCCAACAAATCCTAAAATACAAAGCATAGAGGGTGCCACATGGTGCAGATCAGGCAAGCAAGATGCACAATATACAAAATAGCCAAATAGCTACTCACTTGGTGTAAAGTACAAATTGTGCAGTAAGGCAGACCGGAACCTCAAGTTGTCCATTCGTCCAATGAACAGGATAAGGTAGTCCCACAGGGGTGATCATGAATATTTCCAAAGTCCCACCATGGGGAGTCCAGGGAGGGAAAAATAGGAAGGGGTCAAGTTCCTTGATGGTGACCCAAAATATACTTACTCCCACCAGGGGGAGTTAGCAAATGTTATCCAAGTATGTCCCTTCAGCTTGGGATTCTAGTATTCAGCAATGAACCACTGTGCATGTTGCAGCAGATAGAGTGGTGCTAAAACCTCCCAGAGGTAACAAAAGAGGCAGCACAGTGTAGCAGCAGGTACAAAAAATAAAAAGTTTAATATAAAAGGTTTAAAAAGCAGCGCGTTTCTCCGTGTCACAGCACGGTTTCATCAGGCTGTATGTAGATATAGTTTTAAAAAGTGTCTGGTTAACCTGTGCCAGTGATGTACCTCTCCTTATAACACCAGAAATTCCTATATAGTACAAAGTTTTTTTTAAGGATAATTGATCTCTTCCCATATAGCTTTCAAAAAGTCCCTGGTTCCAGTTCATTGGTTCCTTACATTAACTCCTAAAGTTCCTACTAGGTATTTTTATTAAGGGGGAAGTGAAAATATAATAGCAAACCAATCCTTCATGAATCAGAAATATAAACGCATTTCTAAATGTGAATTTCATTACAATTTACATTTTCACTTTTTATTGGATTTACACAAAATAATAAATAAATATAAAAAAATAAAATAAAGTATAAAATAGTATGATCTTGATATAATGAACATTATACCTACTGCTTGAACAAACAGGTTCTATGGAAGCTATATTAACTATATTACATTATAAATTCTTTAATAGCATACCAATCCTTCAAAATTACATAAGCTCATTTCTAAATTGGAATTTCTTTATAATTTAATTTGTTCACTTTTAATTGGACTTACACAAAAGAAGAAATAAATATACACCCTTACTCACACGCAAACCCGATCGGGTTTATTTCACACTCCAATGTTCTTTACATAGCAAACTATGTTCCATTTATTATTACATTTTCATATATATGTACTTTTGGTGTTTTATATATCTTATATAACTCACCACCTCCATGCACTCACTCTCTATCGATGTGTGTAGCCTTGGTGTCTCCTCGACAATAATCATGCAACAATCAACAATAAGAGAGCACTCTCAGGGCTTTATAATTTCTAATGTGTATTCTTTATTCACAAAAAATAATTTCCTAACAGTCAACGTTTTGGCTAGTCAGTTTAGCCTTTATCAAGACCATCTACAAATGTAACATACAAAATCAATCGTATATACAATATAAGAATGAACACAAAATTCATATAAATACAAAAAAAGTCAATAAAAACATTTTCAAACCATAATCCCCATCTTTTTACATCACCTCCTAATGTGATTATAGCACTAAATACTTATAATCAAAAGCTGCAACCTAAGTTGCACAAATACATATCATGTGTGAGTAGAGTACTAACCAGAGTGCTTCTATCACTGTAGTTGTAACTGTTGGCTGCTTCATGTATCTATCAGGCTGAACACACTTATATACAGCGTGCTTCTATGACTAGGTGACTGCAAAATACCTCCATGATATATGCCTTATTTATTGCACCCCGTATCTCACTGAGGTATCTAACCAAATATGACAAGGTTGTTACCTTTAAATAACTGTCCGACATAGACACTGCATGCTGGATATTTGCCTTAATACAAAATCGGATTTACCACGTCCTAACACGCCATAGCCTGCCTGTGGCAACGTTCAGCAAGTGCTCAGAGCCAGCGCTGGGCACATCTGCTGCAGCGATGATGTGGCGCTAGGAGAAGTCACAAGTAAGGGAGCAATCTGCTGCACAATAATGGAGTACTCCTATATAATTCATATGTGATATGCTTCTATTTGCATGCAATATTTCTAATACCTTTTAAGTATTAGAAATATTGCAATAATAAGGAATGATATATGTGTAATCCATTATCATGCAATAGATCCCTTTGCGCTTGCAAATGTTTATTATAAGCTCCTTTACTTGTGAAAGTATTATTAATTTTACAACACATATATATGCCCAGCGTCTCGCTTTGAAATCTTCACAAAATGCTCCAAGCGATCTTGAGTTTGCTTGGAGCGCTTGCCAGATGTGGCTTTAGTCAACTTAAATCCCAAAGCAATGTACCCAATACTATGTGAAATTTCCAGCTTGTTATGCCTCAGACCTGAGCATGATATGGCTAAAAGGAAAATTGATAATGTTAATGCACATATAGAGTCCACCGTGGTAAATCCCCACTGGCCAGTTGCCAGGACCCTCTAAATTAAACTCCAATTGCATTCTTATGTATCTAAACAATAGGGTGTTACTGCCCTTTAATAACATATCTAAATACCATATACACATATACATATCCCATTTCTGACAATGTCCTACCGTTTATCTTTGTGCCCATCTTGGGACCATCCTCACTATCTTAATCAGTAGTTTAAAACCTCCATGGTTGATATAGCTAGCTACTTATATCCCTGTATTCACCCCTCTGTACACCTGTTAATAAAACAAAGAGTAGTCTAAAAGTGTATTTAACCCTTTATGCCACATTGTGCCCAATCTGGGAATGCACTGCGCTTCTCTCTTAAGCAGTTCCTCATCCCTATTACTACCCTTTCTCAAAGGAGGGATTCTGTCAATCAGCATGATTCTCAACATAGCCACAGTGTGACCCTTTTCAACAAAGCCACGGATTGGTCACTATGCCCATCTTTGATCGCTGCCCTGATGGCACTTTTGTGGTTCGCCAATCCCTCTCTAAAAGTGGTACACATTTTACCCACATATAATTTCCCACATGGGCAAACTTTAATATGCACTACAAAATCTGATGTACAAGTTAATCTATGTCTGATTGTATATTTATTGGATGTGCACGGATGGCTGAACACACTACCAGATGTCAACGTATTGCACATGACACAGTTTCCACATTTATAACAACCCAATCTACCTCTTGGTAACCATGTACTCTGTTCATTCAGAATATCTCTCTGTACTGGCATAGAACCAAGATTTCTATCTCTTGTGAGGAGGCTTCATTTCCGTAAATGGCAATGTTGTATCTTCTGCTATTAGTGGCCAATTATTTGCCAAAACCTTTCTAACTACCTTGCTGGCAGGTGTGTAAGTAGTTATATAAGTAAATACATTATTATCATATTATCAGTGTTCTACATTCTGTTTTGTGATATCAGTTGTTGTTGGTCTAAATAACTTATTTCAGATCATATCCTCTCAATATCTCTGAGTCTGTAACCCCTAGCCAAGAACTTGTCTTTCATAAGATTATACTGTGAACATATGTCACCTTCATCTATATTGTTACATATGAATAAACTCCATCTTAAATTGAACATTATACAGATTATTATTTCACCTCTCAAACCATTCCACAAGTTCCAGTTTACTCCCACCCCATACCAAGAACACATCATCAATATACTACCGGTATAACAAATCATTTGCATTATGTTCCAGAAACACATAATTATCTTCATACCATGACATGAATCAGTTGGTATAAGGAGGAGCCATGGGCAACCCCATGGCCATGACAACCAAATGAATATAATAGGTATTTTCAAATCTAAAATAAGTATGTGTTATGCATGTGTACAATAACTCTATTATTAATTCTATTGGGGGACCTATATATTCCTCATCCAACTGGATATGAAATAAATAGGTTGGATGGGGTCGGATGAGGAATATATAGGTCCTCCTATAGAATTCATCACAAAGTTATTGTACACATGCTTAACACATAATTATTTTAGATTTGAAAATATGCTGATAATAATGTACTTAATTATATAACTACTTACACACCTTTCAGCACGGTAGTTAGAAAGGTTTTGGCAAATAATTGGCCACTAATAGAAGAAAATACAACATTGCCATTTAAGGAAATGAAGCCATCTTGCATGGTGTTCAAAAGAGGTAGAAATCTTGGTTATATGCTAGTACAGAGAGATATTCTAAAGGAACAGAATACTTGGTTACCTTACCAAGAGGTAGAGTGGGTTGCTATAAATGTGGAAACTGTGTCACGTGCAATATGTTGATATCTTGTAGTGTGTTCAGCCATCTGTGCACATCCAAGAAATATACAATCAGACATAGATTAGCTTGTACATCATTGTAGTGTATATTATAGTTTGCCCATGTGGGACATTTTATGTGGGTAAAACACGTATCACTTTCAGAGTGCTATTGGCGAACCACAAAATTGTCATCATGGCAGCAATCAAAGATGGGCATAGCGACAAACCTGTGGCCCGGCACTTTGTAGAAAATGGTCATACTGTGGCTATGTTAAGAACCATGCTGATAGACAGGATCCCCCTTTGAGAAAGAGTGTTAATAGGGACGAGGAACATGGTCAGTACAAATAAATACCCTCTACAGATTGACATGCATTTAGTCTGAAAAAAATTCAGATGAACTTTGCATTATTTGGGGAAATTAAGTTATAATTATCTACATATGCTATAGAAAAGGGATAATACCACTACTATTTAAATATGAAACATAGAATACAAAATGTAAAATGTATAAAGTGTATAAAAAGATTTATATATACACACAATCTTTGCTTGTTTGATGTTAACAGGAATAATATATAACATTTACTATTGAATATTTAAAGGAATACTTTAAAGTGAATGTAAATTTTGATGCTAAAGTGCCCGGTTTTTAAAAATTTGATTAAAAACAGGGGCACTTTAATTTATCAAAATTTACATTTCACTCGTGTTGTGAAAAAATACTTACCTTTTAAACTTCATCCAATCACGGCTCCCCCCCCCTGGGAAATCAGTGTCTGATTCAACGGCGTGATATGGAGTTGCCAGATTCCTCATTTTAAACCCAGGAAGAGGCTTTGGGATGGACGGAAGAAGCTGGAACGGCTGTAAAGTTTCAAAGGTATTTTTTCACAACACGAGTGAAATGTTTTTATTCGAATTTTTTAAAAACGGGCACTTTAGCATCAAAATTTACATTCACTTTAAGGCAAAACTTTAAAGGAACGCTGCCTGGTCAATGTCCATGTTTAGACCTCTTGGTTTTAGGGTCTTAAGTTTAAGGATCCAGAATGTTTTTCTACGTCTAAGTTCACTTAGCCTCTCTGGTCCTTTTGATACTGGTATTTGTTTCACTGTTTTTATCTTGAATTCATCAGGGTTTTTATTGTGAATCTCCAAAAAAATTTTTGAAACACCATTTTGCAGTTCCCCATCTTTGATAATCATATTATGTTCTAGGCACCTAGGCCTAGATTTGGAGTTCGGCGGTAGCCGTCAAAACCAGCGTTAGAGGCTCCTAACGCTGGTTTTGGCCGCCCGCTGGTATTTGGAGTCATTGATTAAAGGGTCTAACGCTCACTTTGCAGCCGCGACTTTTCCATACCGCAGATCCCCCTACGCCATTTGCGTAGCCTATCTTTTCAATGGGATCTTTCTAACGCCGGTATTTAGAGTCGTTTCTGCAGTGAGCGTTAGAGCTCTAATGACAAGATTCCAGCCGCCTGAAAATAGCAGGAGTTAAGAGCTTTCTGGCTAACGCCGGTTTATAAAGCTCTTAACTACTGTACCCTAAAGTACACTAACACCCATAAACTACCTATGTACCCCTAAACCGAGCTCCCCCCACATCGCCGCCACTCGATTAAAAATTTTAACCCCTAATCTGCCGACCGCCACCTACGTTATACTTATGTACCCCTAATCTGCTGCCCCTAACCCCGCCGACCCCTATATTACATTTATTAACCCCTAATCTTCCCCCCACAACATCGCCGCCAGCTACTTAAAATAATTAACCCCTAATCTTCCGACCGCAAAGCGCCGCCACCTACGTTCTACCTATGTACCCCTAATCTGCTACCCCTAACACCGCCGACCCCTATATTATATTTATTAACCCCTAATCTGCCCCCCTCAACGTCGCCGACACCTTTCTACACTTATTAACCCCTAATCTGCCGAGCGGACCGCACCGCTACTATAATAAAGTTATTAACCCCTAACCCGCCTCACTAACCCTATCATAAATAGTATTAACCCCTAATCTGCCCTCCCTAACATCGCCGACACCTACCTTCAATTATTAACCCCTAATCTTCCGATCGGAGCTCACCGCTATTCTAATAAATGTATTAACCCCTAAAGCTAAGTCTAACCCTAACACTAACACCCCCCTAACTTAAATATAATTTACATATAACGAAATAAATTAACTCTTATTAAATAAATTAATCCTATTTAAAGCTAAATACTTACCTGTAAAATAAACCCTAATATAGCTACAATATAAATTATAATTATATTTTAGCTATTTTAGGATTAATATTTATTTTACAGGCAACTTGGTATTTATTTTAACTAGGTACAATAGCTATTAAATAGTTAAGAACTATTTAATAGTTACCTAGTTAAAATAATTACAAAATTACCTGTAAAATAAATCCTAACCTAAGATATAATTAAACCTAACACTACCCTATCAATAAAATAATTAAATAAACTACCTACAATTACCTACAATTAACCTAACACTACACTATCAATAAATTAAATAAACACAATTGCTACAAATAAATACAATTAAATAAACTAGCTAAAGTACAAAAAATAAAAAAGAACTAAGTTACAGAAACTAAAAAAATATTTACAAACATAAGAAAAATATTACAACAATTTTAAACTAATTACACCTACTCTAAGCCCCCTAATAAAATAACAAAGCCCCCCAAAATAAAAAAAATTCCCTACCCTATTCTAAATTAAAAAAGTTACAAGCTCTTTTACCTTACCAGCCCTGAACAGGGCCCTTTGCGGGGCATGCCCCAAGAAGTTCAGCTCTTTTGCCTGTAAAAGAAAACATACAATACCCCCCCCCCCAACATTACAACCCACCACCCACATACCCCTAATCTAACCCAAACCCCCCTTAAATAAACCTAACACTAAGCCCCTGAAGATCTTCCTACCTTGTCTTCACCATACCAGGTTCACCGATCCGTCCTGGCTCCGATATCTTCATCCAACCCAAGCGGGGGCTAGACATCCACTGAAGAAGTCCAGAAGAGGGTCCAAAGTCTTCCTCCTATCCGGCAAGAAGAGGACATCCGGACCGGCAAACATCTTCTCCAAGCGGCATCTTCGATCTTCTTCCATCCGGTGCGGAGCGGGTCCATCTTGAAGCAGGCGACGCTGATCCATCCTCTTCTTCCGATGTCTCCCGACGAATGACGGTTCCTTTAAGGGACGTCATCCAAGATGGCGTCCCTCGAATTCCGATTGGCTGATAGGATTCTATCAGCCAATCGGAATTAAGGTAGGAATTTTCTGATTGGCTGATGGAATCAGCCAATCAGAATCTAGTTCAATCCGATTGGCCGATCCAATCAGCCAATCAGATTGAGCTCGCATTCTATTGGCTGATCGGAACAGCCAATAGAATGCGAGCTCAATCTGATTGGCTGATTGGATCAGCCAATCGGATTGAACTAGATTCTGATTGGCTGATTCCATCAGCCAATCAGAAAATTCCTACCTTAATTCCGATTGGCTGATAGAATCCTATCAGCCAATCGGAATTCGAGGGACGCCATCTTGGATGACGTCCCTTAAAGGAACCGTCATTCGTCGGGAGACATCGGAAGAAGAGGATGGATCCGCGTCGCCTGCTTCAAGATGGACCCGCTCCGCACCGGATGGAAGAAGATCGAAGATGCCGCTTGGAGAAGATGTTTGCCGGTCCGGATGTCCTCTTCTTGCCGGATAGGAGGAAGACTTTGGACCCTCTTCTGGACTTCTTCAGTGGATGTCTAGCCCCCGCTTGGGTTGGATGAAGATATCGGAGCCAGGACGGATCGGTGAACCTGGTATGGTGAAGACAAGGTAGGAAGATCTTCAGGGGCTTAGTGTTAGGTTTATTTAAGGGGGGTTTGGGTTAGATTAGGGGTATGTGGGTGGTGGGTTGTAATGTTGGGGGGGGGGGGTATTGTATGTTTTCTTTTACAGGCAAAAGAGCTGAACTTCTTGGGGCATGCCCCGCAAAGGGCCCTGTTCAGGGCTGGTAAGGTAAAAGAGCTTGTAACTTTTTTAATTTAGAATAGGGTAGGGAATTTTTTATTTTGGGGGGCTTTGTTATTTTATTAGGGGGCTTAGAGTAGGTGTAATTAGTTTAAAATTGTTGTAATATTTTTCTTATGTTTGTAAATATTTTTTTTATTTTCTGTAACTTAGTTCTTTTTTATTTTTTGTACTTTAGCTAGTTTATTTAATTGTATTTATTTGTAGCAATTGTGTTTATTTAATTTATTGATAGTGTAGTGTTAGGTTAATTGTAGGTAATTGTAGGTAGTTTATTTAATTATTTTATTGATAGGGTAGTGTTAGGTTTAATTATATCTTAGGTTAGGATTTATTTTACAGGTAATTTTGTAATTATTTTAACTAGGTAACTATTAAATAGTTCTTAACTATTTAATAGCTATTGTACCTAGTTAAAATAAATACCAAGTTGCCTGTAAAATAAATATTAATCCTAAAATAGCTAACATATAATTATAATTTATATTGTAGCTATATTAGGGTTTATTTTACAGGTAAGTATTTAGCTTTAAATAGGATTAATTTATTTAATAAGAGTTAATTTATTTCGTTATATGTAAATTATATTTAAGTTAGGGGGGTGTTAGTGTTAGGGTTAGACTTAGCTTTAGGGGTTAATACATTTATTAGAATAGCGGTGAGCTCCGATCGGAAGATTAGGGGTTAATAATTGAAGGTAGGTGTCGGCGATGTTAGGGAGGGCAGATTAGGGGTTAATACCATTTATGATAGGGTTAGTGAGGCGGATTAGGGGTTAATAACTTTATTATTGTAGCGCTCAGGTCCGCTCGGCAGATTAGGGGTTAATAAGTGTAGGTAGGTGTCGGCGACGTTGTGGGGGGCAGATTAGGGGTTAATAAATATAACATAGGGGTCGGCGATGTTAGGGCAGCAGATTAGGGGTACATAGGGATAATGTAGGTTGCGGCGGTTTACGGAGCGGAAGATTAGGGGTTAAAAGTGTAATGCAGGGGTCAGCGATAGCGGGGGCGGCAGATTAGGGGTTAATAAGTGTAAGGTTAGGGGTGTTTAGACTCGGGGTACATGTTAGAGTGTTAGGTGCAGACGTTGGAAGTGTTTTCCCATAGGAAACAATGGGGCTGCGTTAGGAGCTGAACGCTGCTTTTTTGCAGGTGTTAGGTTTTTTTTCAGCTCAAACAGTCCCATTGTTTCCTATGGGGGAATCGTGCACGAGCACGTTTTTGATGCCGGCCGCGTCCGTAAGCAACTCTGGTATCGAGAGTTGCATTTGCGGTAAAAATGCCCTACGCTCCTTTTTTGGAGCCTAACGCAGCATTTGTTTTAACTCTCAATACCAGAGTTAAATTTATGGTGCGGCCAGAAAAAAGCCCGCGGAGCGTTAACAGCCCTTTTACCGCCGAACTCCAAATCTAGGCCCTAGTCTTTAAAAGTCTATTTGTGCGACCCACATAGAACAAATTACACGTGTATTGAAATATATATACAACGTGGTCAGATTTACAATTTAGAAATGTCTTGATGGGTAGCTGTTTCCCTTCTACTAATGCAATGATTTTATTGTTTTCTTTGTTAGTGTCAGTATGTTCACAACATACACAATTCTTTCTCCCATGTCTAAAGACGCCTTTAATTGGGAAAGATCTATTTGTGTGTATCTTTTTTAGTTTGGTAGGGGCAAGAATATTTTTATATTCATGTTCTTTTTGAAAGTAAACATAGGTCTATTGTTAAGTTCATTTCCCAGCAGGGGATCTCTTTGTAATACCCCCCAATGTTTCTCTATTATTTTACTTATTTTACTAGATTCACAGTTGTATGTAGTTTTGAACCTATTTTGGCCCTTTCTATTTTCTGGGGTTTCTGTTCTCAATAAATTCTTCTTTTTAACTTGTATAAGGTCATTTCTATTGCTCTTTTTGGCTCGTCTATAGGAGTGTTCAACGACATCGTTTGAGTATTTCTTCTCTTTAAATCTATGTTTAAGTACATCAGAGGTAGTAACAAAGACTCTTTCTTTTGTACAATTTAGTTTCAACCTCTGAAATTGTCCAAAAGGAATATTTTTGATCCATCTGGGGTGGTGATTACTGGTTGCGTGTAGATAACCATTGGTGTCCTTTGATTTCAAATAATTTTTGGTACACAAAGGATTATCTTCAATAAAATAGATACTTTCAAAAAATTAATTTTGACTTTGTTCCACTCATAGGTGAATTTTAGATTGTAAGTATTGTCATTAAGGGGTTCAATGAACTCAATTAACTGTTTTTCAGTCCATTTCCAGATTAGAAACACCTCGTCTATGAATCTCCTCCATAGTACTATGTTCCTATTATTTGCATTGTCCACCCATATTTTCTCCTCTTCAAAATTCCCCATATATATATATTTGTAAAACTGGGGGCAAATTTAATCTATGGCAGTCTCCCATTTTTGCAAATATATCTTATTTATAAAAAAAAAAATTCTAGTAAGAACAAACATGATACAATCTTTCATGAAATTAATTTGGTCCCTACACATCCTGGAGTTTTTACTCATCAAAATTCAACAGGCTTCTACCCCCTTAGTATGAGGAATGGAGGTGTATAATGTGGTGACATCTAGAGTCATTAACATATATGAGGGTTCCAATTTATACTCTGGAGGATATTCAATAAGTGTGGTGTGTCCCTTAAATATGATTTTAAATCAATGACTATCGGTTGCAGGAAACTATCTATGTATTCTGAGAGATTGCTTGTTAAGCAGTTGATCCCTGATATGATGTGTCTATTAGGGGGGCACTGTTATTTTTTGTGAATCTTGGGTAAGTGGTAAAATGTTGCTGTCTTGGGTGATTCTTGGTATAGGAATTTATATTCATCAGTATTAATAGGATTTTTAGAAAGAAAAATTATTATTAAAGCGCCAAAAGGACAAGGCTGGGTCTAAGTGAAATTATATCATTTATTACAATGAATATAGAAAACAGTTAAAATATATCTAGAGTACATAAAAAATATATATACATATATCCTGGATCCAAGATTTACAATAATTAAAACAAAATGTAAAAGCAATCAGTAAAAACAGATGTATCCAAAACTTGATTTTATCAGTACTTCGATTGGTTTGGAAATCTGATATGTTGTGAGTCAATGATACAAGCTATGTATCTTAACAGTGCTTTAAAGCAAATGGATTGAATGTTATTTGATTGAGTGTGGGTGCTCTTATTAACACATCAGTGTGAAATAATAAAGTGCAAACAAAGGTTAACAAAGAACAGTGTAAAGATCAGTGTAAACCTATGATGTGAACACAACTAGCAATCGTTAAATTGTGTAGTGTTTGTGTACAATGGCAAACTCCAAAAAACATATAAAAAATCTAATTTAAAATATAAAAATATAAAAATATAAAAATCCAAAAAAAGGTCCAAAAAAGTCCTGAAACAAAGTGAACAGTCAAACAACAGTGGAGAATGTCAGATGTGAAAAATTAAAAATGAAAAATGAAAAAAATGTACTTGTTTGTCCCAAACAGATGTAGTGGTATTCCTCCCAGTGTTTTTTCTCCCAAGTGTTAGATGTAGATAAGACTCCTAAGTGATGACCCAATCGGTCAGTCAGTGATCTGCCATATTGATCCTTTCTGTCAAAGATACAAGAACAATAATAGTGCAGACGTTTTACAAAATAGCTCCCTATCAGAGTATCACTTACCAGTCGACGCGTTTCGGTCAGGCATTGACCTTTATCAAGACTGGTTTTAGCTAATTTTTTGCTTCTTTTTATACCCTTGTTGATTTTCGTATGACCGGAAGTGCAGTTTCCCACTTCCGGTTTCGGGTGACGATCGTTAGTTAATATCGTATATGAAAGGGCTTTTCTATTGGCATTTTTTATTCATAGTTTGGAATAAAACACTTGTATCTTAAATCCATATAGTTTGGTATGGTATATTTAATGTTTTCCTATGAGTTCCGATTTTCTAGTTATCTGATTGGTCGAATTTAGGGCGTGTGTTCTATGCCTTTTACTATTGGTGGTGTATTTCAGTCTTGTGAATAGACTCCAACTACCTATTTACATGTGGGGGTGTGTATTAGTTCCCTTTTCTTATTGGTCCAATATTTCTTAGTACCGGTTTCCATACTATTTTCAGTGTATGTTAATTGTGAATTGGATATGTTCTTTTGTGTGGTCCAGTCAAAGGTGGGATAGACATTGTGTGTCACAGTCAAAATTGAAAAATAATGAAAAGTAAATATAACATAACAAATAAAAATAAAAAATAGAAATAGCGATTAAAACAATAGAAATTATATAAATATTGCAACAAGTACATACATACTTTTATACATACTTTTTACATTCTTAGCATTTTATTTCTTCAATCTTATGCTGTATTAGACATTTTTAAAGTGGAATGACATATTGATGGTATATAGAAATTTCAATAGACCCGTGCTTTGTTGTTTTCTTATCTGTTTAAAATGGGGGGTATATGAGATACTTTTTCTTGTTGGTCTTCGGTAATTTATTAATAATTATTGTTTTTTTAAATTCTTTCTGATTATCCAGCTTAGATTTTAGCTTAAATTATAGCTTAAATTTTTATTATAGCTTATATTTTTAGAGGACTGGGTTAATGATTCTTCTCTAATATATTAGATGTTCTTTCTATTGTGTGTATTGGGTATAGTGGGTTTTTTGTTGGAAATCTGTATATACCCCTTTATTAGGTATTAGAGGGCCGATCGTAAGGGCCACTTGGAATGGGATTAAAACCCCATGTCAGGTTGTATCTATGTGATTTCTTTTTCTGGAGTTATCAAGTGGGGAAGGTCTCGCAAATAGACCATAATCATCAAAGCTAATATATTCATTAGAGTTTCTGAATAAACTATAGGCGAAATCTTTTCCCTTCTCTGATGTTGTTATATATTAGAATCTATAAGTGTTCTCAAATATGAGCTTTTTATAGTTATCATCATATCTGTATGATGGTAAATATCAATGCGGTGAATTGGTCTTTTTAATGGGCCAATGTTAAGTTAGCAATCTGATATATTTAATATATTTGATATATTTGATATATTTAACTAGTTACCACATTTAGGGGCTAGATAGACAGTTTGAGAGACAGGTTTAGAGATGATATATAGAGGGAGAGGGATTTACACTTAGCTTCTGATGTTTATTCATCTGTACTTTCATTCTCTCAAGGTGGGATATATGTGGCATTATTCAGGATTTTTTCTTTTCTCTAGTTATAATCCTCTTAGTGATGTTTTTCTTCTTATGATGAAATGTTTTCTTAAGGTAGTCAAATTCTCTTACTTGGATATGAGCAGAAATGTGGCCGGGGACAGTTATATGTATGAGAGTTTCCTAGGAAGCTCTTAATTCCCTGAGGTGTGTTGTCTGGAGGGTCACTCTGATCCTTCTCGTTTCCTCTGGTGTACTCCCATAGCCTTACTAGTTCAATGTTATCCTTAGTTTAGGTTCAATAGATGAGACAGGTCCTCTTTATTATTCAAACCTCTAGGGTGGAGGGAGTCAAGGCGAAATATCCATTTTGACTCCTCAGTGAGTAATTTTTTCTCCTGGTTTCCTCCTCTCCAATCCCTGGGAACCTTTTGTATTCCCATATATGTGAGTGTTTTGATGTTTCCTTGATGTTTTTCTGAAAAATGTTTGTATAATGCGGTCTCTTTATTGAGTTTTTCGATACATAACAAATGTTCACGTATCCTATCTCTCAGTGGTCTGGACGTTTGTCCCACATATTGGAGACCGCATGGGCATTCGAGGAGGTATATGACGTCCTTATCTTGACACTTTATTAGTTCTTTGATTTTGTATTTTTCTTTATTATTGTGTGATTGGAACATTGTGGATTTTTTGCCACATTTGCATGCCTTGGATTTCGTTGTCATTATTCCCACTGGATTTATCCTTGTATTTGGTTAATAACAGAATACAGTGAAAACAGTAGGGTTATCGAAAACATCTTTAGGAAGCATTGGAACATATTGAAGGACGATGACATCCTAGGAGAAAAACTTCCTCAACGACCAAAGTTCGTATACAGAAGAACAAATAACCTGAAAAACAAACTAGCCCCAAGCATCAAAAAGGTCAAAAAATCTGGAATAAAAGATGTATTTGGGAAAACAATAAAAGGTTTTTTTCCCTGTCACACATGCAAGGCATGCAAATGTGGCAAAAAATCCACAATGTTCCAATCACACAATAATAAAGAAAAATACAAAATCAAAGAACTAATAAAGTGTCAAGATAAGGACGTCATATACCTCCTCGAATGCCCATGCGGTCTCCAATATGTGGGACAAACGTCCAGACCACTGAGAGATAGGATACGTGAACATTTGTTATGTATCGAAAAACTCAATAAAGAGACCGCATTATACAAACATTTTTCAGAAAAACATCAAGGAAACATCAAAACACTCACATATATGGGAATACAAAAGGTTCCCAGGGATTGGAGAGGAGGAAACCAGGAGAAAAAATTACTCACTGAGGAGTCAAAATGGATATTTCGCCTTGACTCCCTCCACCCTAGAGGTTTGAATAATAAAGAGGACCTGTCTCATCTATTGAACCTAAACTAAGGATAACATTGAACTAGTAAGGCTATGGGAGTACACCAGAGGAAACGAGAAGGATCAGAGTGACCCTCCAGACAACACACCTCAGGGAATTAAGAGCTTCCTAGGAAACTCTCATACATATAACTGTCCCCGGCCACATTTCTGCTCATATCCAAGTAAGAGAATTTGACTACCTTAAGAAAACATTTCATCATAAGAAGAAAAACATCACTAAGAGGATTATAACTATAGAAAAGAAAAAATCCTGAATAATGCCACATATATCCCACCTTGAGAGAATGAAAGTACAGATGAATAAACATCAGAAGCTAAGTGTAAATCCCTCTCCCTCTATATATCATCTCTAAACCTGTCTCTCAAACTGTCTATCTAGCCCCTAAATGTGGTAACTAGTTAAATATATCAAATATATCAAATATATTAAATATATCAGATTGCTAACTTAACATTGGCCCATTAAAAAGACCAATTCACCGCATTGATATTTACCATCATACAGATATGATGATAACTATAAAAAGCTCATATTTGAGAACACTTATAGATTCTAATATATAACAACATCAGAGAAGGGAAAAGATTTCGCCTATAGTTTATTCAGAAACTCTAATGAATATATTAGCTTTGATGATTATGGTCTATTTGCGAGACCTTCCCCACTTGATAACTCCAGAAAAAGAAATCACATAGATACAACCTGACATGGGGTTTTAATCCCATTCCAAGTGGCCCTTACGATCGGCCCTCTAATACCTAATAAAGGGGTATATACAGATTTCCAACAAAAAACCCACTATACCCAATACACACAATAGAAAGAACATCTAATATATTAGAGAAGAATCATTAACCCAGTCCTCTAAAAATATAAGCTATAATAAAAATTTAAGCTATAATTTAAGCTAAAATCTAAGCTGGATAATCAGAAAGAATTTAAAAAAACAATAATTATTAATAAATTACCGAAGACCAACAAGAAAAAGTATCTCATATACCCCCCATTTTAAACAGATAAGAAAACAACAAAGCACGGGTCTATTGAAATTTCTATATACCATCAATATGTCATTCCACTTTAAAAATGTCTAATACAGCATAAGATTGAAGAAATAAAATGCTAAGAATGTAAAAAGTATGTATAAAAGTATGTATGTACTTGTTGCAATATTTATATAATTTCTATTGTTTTAATCGCTATTTCTATTTTTTATTTTTATTTGTTATGTTATATTTACTTTTCATTATTTTTCAATTTTGACTGTGACACACAATGTCTATCCCACCTTTGACTGGACCACACAAAAGAACATATCCAATTCACAATTAACATACACTGAAAATAGTATGGAAACCGGTACTAAGAAATATTGGACCAATAAGAAAAGGGAACTAATACACACCCCCACATGTAAATAGGTAGTTGGAGTCTATTCACAAGACTGAAATACACCACCAATAGTAAAAGGCATAGAACACACGCCCTAAATTCGACCAATCAGATAACTAGAAAATCGGAACTCATAGGAAAACATTAAATATACCATACCAAACTATATGGATTTAAGATACAAGTGTTTTATTCCAAACTATGAATAAAAAATGCCAATAGAAAAGCCCTTTCATATACGATATTAACTAACGATCGTCACCCGAAACCGGAAGTGGGAAACTGCACTTCCGGTCATACGAAAATCAACAAGGGTATAAAAAGAAGCAAAAAATTAGCTAAAACCAGTCTTGATAAAGGTCAATGCCTGACCGAAACGCGTCGACTGGTAAGTGATACTCTGATAGGGAGCTATTTTGTAAAACGTCTGCACTATTATTGTTCTTGTATCTTTGACAGAAAGGATCAATATGGCAGATCACTGACTGACCGATTGGGTCATCACTTAGGAGTCTTATCTACATCTAACACTTGGGAGAAAAAACACTGGGAGGAATACCACTACATCTGTTTGGGACAAACAAGTACATTTTTTTCATTTTTCATTTTTAATTTTTCACATCTGACATTCTCCACTGTTGTTTGACTGTTCACTTTGTTTCAGGACTTTTTTGGACCTTTTTTTGGATTTTTATATTTTTATATTTTTATATTTTAAATTAGATTTTTTATATGTTTTTTGGAGTTTGCCATTGTACACAAACACTACACAATTTAACGATTGCTAGTTGTGTTCACATCATAGGTTTACACTGATCTTTACACTGTTCTTTGTTAACCTTTGTTTGCACTTTATTATTTCACACTGATGTGTTAATAAGAGCACCCACACTCAATCAAATAACATTCAATCCATTTGCTTTAAAGCACTGTTAAGATACATAGCTTGTATCATTGACTCACAACATATCAGATTTCCAAACCAATCGAAGTACTGATAAAATCAAGTTTTGGATACATCTGTTTTTACTGATTGCTTTTACATTTTGTTTTAATTATTGTAAATCTTGGATCCAGGATATATGTATATATATTTTTTATGTACTCTAGATATATTTTAACTGTTTTCTATATTCATTGTAATAAATGATATAATTTCACTTAGACCCAGCCTTGTCCTTTTGGCGCTTTAATAATAATTTTTCTTTCTGAATATCCACTTTTCTGACCGCTAGGGGTCAATTTATTAGAGCAAAGGGTCCCTTTTAGCATTAGGCGCTTAGTGTCCACCCATTAATAGGATTTTTACTTTTAGCTTGTTTTTGGAGCTTCAAATATTCATTTGTATAGATCACAATGGGGTTTGTTTTTAGTATTTCATATTTGTTCCTATCTGCCAATAAGTTATATACTTCCTTAAGATAGTCATCCTTATTCTGGATCATAATGCCCCCCCCCCCTTATCCGCCTCTCTGAACACAATATCATAATTAAAGTATTCCTTTCAATATTCAATAGTAAATATTAAATATTGTTCCTGTTAAGATCAAACAAGCAAAGATTGTGTGTATATATAAATCTTTTTGTACACTTTATACATTCTACATTTTGTATTCTATGTTTCTGTTTTAAATAGTAGTGGTATTATCCCTTTTCTATAGCATATGTAGGTATTATAACTTAATTCCCCAAGTAATGCGCAAGTTCATCTGATTTTTTTTCGGACTAAATGCAGTACAATCTGTAGAGGGTATTTATTTGTACTGACCATGTTATTATAAACATATATACATATACCCTTACTTAAATATCCTGTATTTATGTATCTAGTATTATGGCTGGTTTTGAATTGTTTGTTTTTTGACAACTTTTATTTAAAGATGGATAACATGTATGACATTCACTAATAAGCTTGATCATTCTGTATGTGATAGAAAGTATTAACAATATACACATTAACATGACAATATATGCCTATAAAGCCAGCCCCACCCCTTTCCCAGGTGTATAAGTGTTCCATGAAGGAGGATGGCATTAGATTACCCTCCGACAACATGAAGAGAGTCACTTAAGACTCACTGGACTCTGCAAGCACGGAGAAGTATACACATCTGTATAGTATACTTTAAGAACCAGTCCAGTGTTACTTATGAGGATTCACCAGGTGAGCATCAATAACCTCACATTGATATAACAAGGTGGTTACCATACTACACTATGATGTTGTCCTGTCTTCTTGTTTTTTTTTTGTTGTTTTTTAAACCCCTTTCTATATTCCTCTGGCTTATGGCATTGCAGCATCTACTTGAGAGCGCTGTCTAAATACTCCATTTTGCATGCAAACTTTTATTCATAGACTTTCTTTATTCCAGAGACTTTAAAGGTTCACACTATTTTCTAGATAGCAGCATTTAAAGAAGTTTGCAGTCAGATTGGATAATCTTATGGATCTGTATCTGTTTCATTAGTTTGACTCGAACAAGTTGTATAATTATTTTTCATTGTTGGGTATCTCAGCACTTACACAAATTTCTTTTTTTTCACTTTTATATATGAATGATTTTGTATTTTACATTTGAAGATGTTCTTGATAAAGGCTAAACTAACTAGCCAAAATGTCGACTGTTAAGAAATTAAATTTTTGTTGATAAAGAATACACGTTGGAAATTATAAAGCCCTGAGAGTGCCCTCCTATTTTTGATTGTTGTATATATATATATATATATATATATATATATATATATACACAGGTGGCCCTCGGTTTACGCCGGTTTAGTTTGCACCGTTTCAGAATAACAACCTTTTTTTCAGTCATGTGACTGGTATTGAAACGCTTTGGAAAGCAAAGTGCACTAATTAAAATAGCCAGTAGGTGGAGCTGTCTGCTTGTTTTGCAGCAAAGTTATGCAACTTAACAGCCTGAAATTGATCTGTGTACACAGAGCAGACATTAGCTATCGAGCAACAAGTTTTAGCAGACATTTCCCTATTATCTTCCTGTCCAGCTGCTTGAGGTCAGGGTGCTTAACTGCTTAATCACTGCAGATTGAAATGCATAGAATAGGTGCAGACCCAATATTATCTAACATGCTAACAATGCAGAGAACTGATTGCAGAAAAATGCAAGCAAAAAAATGTTTTGTTTATTAAACTTAGTTTGATGATGATGCAGTCTGTTGTGTGATTATTTAAAAAGGTGCTGTTAGCAAATGTTTTTGTTGATTAAACTTAGTTTGATGATGAGACAATCTATATTATTAGGTTTATAATGCTGTTTAGCATTTAAAGTCTTCATTTCAAAGCTTTAAAAATAATGTATTAGGTGTTACTTATGACAATTTTGAGAGGGGACTGGAACCTAACCCCCTCACTTCCCATTGACTTACATTATAAACTGGGTTTCAATATACAATGGTTTTGATTTACAACCATTCCTCCTGGAACCTAACCCCGGCGTAAACTGAGGGCTACCTGTATATATATATATATATATAGGAATATCTATTTAAAAATACTTAGAACATATTACCCTATGAGAAGAACATTAAAATATGAAATACACAGTTAAACATTTTAATAAATATGGATATTGTTGCATACATTCGTTTTTTCAATGTTTTCAGCTATTTGACAGCAAAGGGCTCCAAAGCACTTACACATATCTATCTATCTATCTATCTATCTATCTATCTATCTATCTGTAGGTATATAGGTATATATACCATCCATATTTATATTTTGGTCTCTTTATTAAGTTACAAACAGAAAATACAGGAAATATGTACACAAAATAAATAAAAAACACAATTTTCAGAACAAAATGGCTTTTTCTTCAGGCTACATTCAGTAATTAGTGTGACCTCCCTTGGTACGGACAATATCTCCAACACCACTGGCAGAAATGTAGCCCCAAACCAGGACAGACCCTCCACCATGATTCACTGAAGGCCCCAAGCACTCATTCTTCCATCTCTCTCCAGCTTTTCTTCTCACATATTGACGATTGAACCAAAAAATTTCAAACCTGAATTTGTCACTCCATAATACTCTGTTCCACTGAACTTCATTCCAATCTTTATGAGCTTTCAAATATCTTAGCCTTTTTACCCTGCTCCACGTCCAAAAAAGTGGTTTCTTGGCTGCTACCCTTCTACAAAGACAATTTCTGATTAAGCTTCTTTGGACTGTAGAAGGATTAACTTGGCATCCCGATGAAGCTGCCAGAAGCTGAGCCAGGTCCTTGCAGGACTTCTTTTTCTGGTCTCTCAAAGAAGAAACTCTGAGAAACCTCTGATTGAAAGTTGTCTTTGCCTTACAGTCCTTTTTTGTCCTTGACCTCTATTGATTCTTCAAATTTCTTTATAACATCTTGAATACCACATCTTCAGTATTCAGTTATTTTGTTGCTACCCTTTGAGAGTGGCCTTGCTGATGCAAAAACATAATTTATGTAAGAACTTACCTGATAAATTCATTTCTTTCATATTGGCAAGAGTCCATGAGCTAGTGACATATGGGATGTACAATCCTACCAGGAGGGGAAAAGTTTCCCAAACCTCAAAATGCCTATAAATACACCCCTCACCACACCCACAATTCATTTTAAAGAATATCCAAGTAGTGGGGTGAAAAATAAAGGAGAAAAAAGCATCAACAAAGGAATTTAGAAATAAAGCTTTTTTACAAAAAATCATAGCCACCATAAAAAGGGTGGGCTTCATGGACTCTTGCCAATATGAAAAAAATTAATTTATCAGGTAAGTTCTTACATAAATTATGTTTTCTTTCATGTAATTGGCAAGAGTCCATGAGCTAGTGACTTATGGGATAGCAATACCCAAGATGTGGAACTCCACGCAATAGTCAATAGAGAGGGAGGGATAAAATAAAAACAGCCATTTTCCAATGAAAAAAATGAATCCACAACCCAAAATATAAGTTAATGAAAAGAAAAACTTAAAACATAAGCAGAAGGATCAAACTGAAACAGCTGCCTGAAGAACTTTTCTACCAAAAACTGCTTCAGAAGAAGCAAATACATCAAAATGGTAGAATTTAGTAAATGTATGCAAAGAAGACCAGGTTGTTACTTTGCAAATCTGATCAACTGAAACTTCATTCTTAAAAGCCCAGAAAGTGGAGACTGATCTAGTAGAATGAGCTATAATTCTCTGAGGCGGGCTTGACCCGACTCCAAATAATCTTGATGAATCAAAAGCTTTAACCACTATGCCAAGGGAATGGCAGAAGCCTTCTGACCTTTCCAGAACCATAATAGATAGCAATTAGACCAAAAATGTAAGGATCTCTCCAACGAATTCTTAGAATTAGGACACAAAGAAGGGACAACAATTTCTCTATTAATGTTATTAGAATTCACAACCTTAGGTAAGAATTAAAGAATTTAAATGAAGTCCGCAAAACTGCCTTATCCTGATGAAAAATCAGAAAAGGAGATTCAAAAGAAAGAACAGATAATTCAGAAACTCTTCTAGCAGAAGAGATGGCCAAAAGAAACAACAGTTTCCAAAGAATGCATAGGCTCACATGGAGGAGCCTTTAAAGCTTTCAAAACCAAATTAAGACTCCAAGAAGGAGAGATTGATTTAATGACATTTAATGACATATGTGAAATAAAACAGAAAGAGCAGAGATTTGTCCTTTCAAGGAACTTGCAGACACACCCTTATCCAAACCATCCTGAAGAAACTATAAAATTCTAGGAATTGAATTTATGAGAAGAACCCCATGAAATATAAGTTTTCCAAACTCGATAATAAATCTTTTTTAGAAACAGATTTATGAGCCTGTAACATAGTATTAATCACAATGAGTTAGAGAAACCTCTATGACTAAGCACTAGGTGTTTAATTTCCATATCTTCAAATTTAATGATTTGAGATCCTGATGGAAAAATGGACCTTGAGACAGAAGGGCTGGCCTTAATTGAAGTGGCCAAGGTTGGCAACTGGACATCCGAACAAGATCTGCATACCAAAATCTGTGAGGCCATGCTGGAGCTACCAGCAACACAAACGATTGTTCCATGATGATTTTGGAGATCACTCTTAGAAGAATAACTAGAGGTGGGAAAATATAAGCACCAAGGAAGTGTCCATGCATCCACTGCTTCCGCCTGAAAATCCCTGGACCTGGACAGGTACCTGGAAAGTTTCTTGTTTAGATGTGAAGCCATCAGGTCTATTTCTGGAAGACCCCACATCTGAACAATCTGAGAAAATACATCTGGATGGAGCGACCACTCCCCTGGATGCATAGTCTGACGGCTGAGATAATCCGCTTCCCAATTGTCTATACCCGGGATATGAACCACAGAAATTAGACAAGAGCTGGATTCCACCCAAGCAAGTATACGGGATACTTCTTTCAAAGCTTGGGGAATGTGAGTCCCATCGTGATGATTGACATATGCCACAGTTGTGATATTGTCTGTCTGAAAACAAATAAATGGTTCTCTCTTAGCACAAACTTACTTCACCACTTCCATAGGAGGCAAAGTTTGTAAAAACTGAATTGTGGGTGTGGTGAGGGGTGTATTTATAGGCATTTTGAGGTTTGGGAAACTTTACCCCTCCTGGTAGGATTGTATATCCCATATGTCACTAGCTCATGGACTGTCGCCAATTACATGAAAGAAAGTATGATTTTATGTCTGTCAGATTCTGTGATCTTTGGCATTTTGAATGAAATGATGTGATTGAAAGGTAGTCTTATTAGCAAGCTTCCAATGAATTAAACTCATACCATATGTTTATGTAATGCTCAGGCATGTCTTGCATTAACCTTGTATAATAGACCTATTTCACAGCAGTCATTTTGACATGAAATAGTAGGACAAATACAGGTGTTAGTAATGACATTAATAAGGGTTTCATTCCATGAGAGCCAGGTTCCTGCTATTGCTGAAGTGTAAGGAGAAGTCACACTAAATAATTGTCACTTTAGCCTATAGAAGCAGTTTTTTCTGATTTTGTTTCAGTTTTTTTAATACTTCATACAAATATCCTGTATTTTCTGGTTGTATTCTAATAAAGAGACTGCAAAATAATTCTATATGGTCATAATACCATTACTAAAACAACAAATCTAATAGTGGCCTAAGCCTAAGACTTTTGCACAGTACTGTGTATGTGTATGTCTATCTATCTATCTATCTATCTATCTATCTCGATCTATCTATCTATCTATCTATCTATCTATCTATATATAAAGTATCTATCTATCTATCTATCTATCTATCTATCTATCTATCTATCTATATATAAAAATATATAAATACTGTGTGCATGTATGTATGTATATATATATATATATATATATATATATATATATTATTATTATATTATATACATGCGTGCACACACACATATATGTACAGTATATATACACTCATTCACATATATATATATATATATATATATATATATATATATATATTTATTATTATTATCATCATTTATTTGTAAAGCGCCGCCAAATTCCGTAGCGCTGGGTACAATGATAGGGGTATACAATGACAAAGATAACAAAACTAAACAAATCTAGTACAGGAGAAAGAGGGTCCTGCTCCGGAGAGCTCACAGTCTATAGGTTAAGGGTGCAGAGACATAAGGATGGGGTAGCTTGTTACATCGGTTGTATTTGCAGCAGTGAGTCAGGCAGTTCATGTACATGTATTAGTTTGGTTCGGATGAGGGATGGAGGAGAGATGGTAAGCCTCTCTGAATAGGAGAGTTTTCAAGGAGCGTCTGAAGCTATACAAGATTGGAGACAGTCTTATGGAGTGGGTTAGAGAGTTCAAGAGGACAGGAGCAGCATGTGCAAAGTCTTGGAGGCGGAAGTGGGACGTAGAGATAACAGAGACGTAGTGTAGAGACGTATGTCAGAGGTTGATCAAAGAGGTCTAGCAGAAGGTCTAGCAGAAGCATTCATAATAGATTGGAGGGAGGAGAGGTGGTGTTTTGGAAGGCCATTTAGGAGTAGATTGCAATAATCAATGTGTGACAAAATGAGGGAATGAATAAGTATTTTTGTAGAGTTTTGAGTAAGGAAGGGACGAATTTTGGAAATGTTGCGTAGGTGTGAATGACAGGATTTGGTAAGCACTTGTATATGTGGGTTGAATGTGAGTTCTGAGTCTAGAGTGACCCCAAGACAGCGGACCTGTCTTGGGTCTTTTATTGTGGGGGTACTTACCAGTACTTACCAGTACTGAGTAACCCCACCTCTGCCAAGTCATAACAGGTAATATTTGTTTTCATCATGTAAATACTCTAGTTTTCATAAGAGGGGGCTGCAAAATACATCAAACATTGTAAATAATGTTGTCTCTTTGCTTTTCTCAAAGTTACTGAGCAGAATTTATCAATCAATATTTTACAAAAAAAGCACTGTATATATATATATATATATATATATATATATATATATATATATATAAATATATTACTTTGTATTTTACTTGTATCCTGTGATTGTGATTATATTTGATTTTATCTCTTCAATTCCTGCTTACATTTATGTATTGATATTTAGACTGGTTGACATCTAAATTAGTTTATATTTGAACCAGTGTCAGATAGTCATTTATGTGTGTTTAATGGAGGTATTAGAACCACTGGTGTTCTCATAGATATCATTAGCTGATAGATATCGTGCAAAGCAAACTTCCAGTCACCGTAAAATAGTATCTGGACACGTATCAGTGATGCTGTCAGTGCTCAGGGACCTGGAAAAAAGGATGTTGACCAGATAAAGAAAAGGTACAATAACATTAAAAGATTCGGCAAAAATTTGGCAAAAGAAAAAATTCTTCCTGTGCTACCGGAGGGGGACCAGCTTATGTCACAAATCTGACCGATTATGAGCAGAGGCTTGTGCAGCGTTTAGGCCCCAAAGTAATCGTAGGGATTACAGATGATTGTGATAGCGACCTAAGAGGTACAAAATTTATTAAGTCTAATATCTTAAATTTTAAGAGTTGTAATTGAATTTTAATCATATTTGAATTATCTAGTAGAGTCGGTTTATCCAAATTTTGATTATATTTGAAAATTAATGGGGTTTTTTGCTACAATTTTGATTATGTAACATATAGGCCTATACTGGCTCCATTTTTGGTCAAAATTTATATTTCTATCATTCTATTAAGGCAGACTGACTGAAACCAATGAAGACGCTGGACACTACCTGAAATGATCCGGTGGCAAAAAAGTGCAAGGCAGCAAGAAACTTGTGTACTCCGGGAATGGCCATTGAACAAGTTCTCACTGGCTCTAGAAAATGTGCGATTTGAGCATATAAAGTCAATATTGAATGTCAATCCAGACGGAACCTTTGAATAAACTCTCTATCGTAAAGGACATCTAAAGAAACACGAGGAAGGAATACACGCTGTACCCACAATCTCCTTCTTCTAACCACATTTTCTATGGCATCAGGTTCACAAATTTGCCTTCTACCCCTGAAGTGCATCAGACGAAGAATATACACTTGAAGAAGTGTCTCCATGGCTAGCAGGATCAACAGTGAGTAAAGATTCAAGTGTATTGTCCTTCTTTTAAATCACTTGTAGGCGTATATCTTATAGACCCTATTGTTTATTATGGTGCTCGCCACCTATAAGCTGGCGAGGGATTTTTAATGAGGTAGGTGCGGAGAAAGTCACGAGCGTATAGATAGTTTAGTAATTACTGTTTTGTGCAAGATTTATGTTGAGCAAGTATTTTCTAGCTACAAAAAAGACTAGAATATAAGAGTTGCAGACAAGTTCGCTCGACATTTGTAAATGTAATTTTTTCAATGAATTCGGGGCATAGTACATACGGTTATTGATCCGCAGACAGAAATTTAGACAGAAATAGTCACGAAGACCTTGCAGACAGCTTAGTACATGGAGCCCTTTGACTTGTATAGGAAGGCTAGAAAGTAAATGCATGCCAACATTCTTACAGGCCATCTTAATCTGGGACCTTGTCTCCATGTCATCTTTAAAAAGCTCTTACGGGGGCGTGTCCAAGTCATGGCCATGATCGGAAGCTAAGTCCTGTAGCTCCAACGCTAATTGCAAAAATTCTTCGATTATCCCTAAACTAACTGTCCACTCTGCAATCTACTTTCCAATATTAACTGTGCAGAAGATTTGGAGTCGACTGATACCATTATTTCTATAAGCCTACTTTTGCAAGACTTGAACTGATCTGTTCGGGCCCAACTTAAAGGACTGAGACATTTCACTATCATCTCTACCCCCCCCCCCCCACCCCGGTTCTTTCCAGCTAGCCGGGTTAAGCTGCTTTTACAAATACCCATGATGGAGGAGCCTCCTTTTAATATCCTCACTTTGCTGAAGGAGTTGGAGCGCAAAGCTACAGTGAAATTTAACGACCTTACAAGCATTATCAGAAATTTGCCCCCACGTGCTGAAAACAGCCATCTTATGAGCCATGGAGTCAGCGCTACAGAGCCGGAAGAGAAGGCGCCTTATATAGATCAGCTCTCTATACCTGCGACAGAGGAGCCTGTTAAAGCCTCAAAAGGCGCTGAAGACGACCCTAAATCGTGGTCCTGCACAGACAGTTTACCTCTAGATGCAGATGAACACAGAAGTTAAGGTGAGACACCTCCGTTCCGGTAATCAACAGCTCCTGCAGTATTCAAGATCTTTTAAACTGCACATCAGGGTTAAGCCTTGTCCTGCTTCCATATCTATGAGCCTGCATTTGGGAGATGCGGTTGTCGCCTACAGAAGAGCTATGGAGCCTGTGGTTCTTTGAACACGGAGTACTGTAAGGAACAGAGACCGGGTAATTAAAAGGCCGTTCTCCCCTGAACTGTGCTACTTACTCATGGTGCAGTTTTGAGACTTTAATCTTACTTCATACAGCACCTTGGATGGTTATGGTGACATGCAGACTGTCTCTAGGTCAGGAGTAGGCTAGAGTAGACCCCCACACGACATAGTAAACTACCTGCATATTGTGTATTGTGTCAAGTTTCTGCATAGGTTTATTAACTTGTTTGAATTGTTTTTCTCTGTTAAGCAAATTGTATTGTAAGGACCATTAACATTCGCTAACATGGTGAGATATGCAGTACTTCAGTTTGTTTCATGGGCTTAAACTATTAATAGCCAACAGTCTTTGGAAACTAAGCTCAGGCGTTAATATGAGTTTTGGCGGCAGTTAAGCGTTCTGTATCTCATAGCTTCTCAGCCTATAAGTACTGGACTCTGTGCACAGAGGGAATTTTGCTTGCTTTGATATACTGATATAGGTTTGCATCTTCTCTCCTGCATTATTTTGTGTATACTTGTTTTATTTCCTTTCAATATGATGTTTCTCATTGCCTTTTACCAGAATACCCACACTAAGTTTGGCATAGCATTACAAATCTTTATTAATAGTGTAAAATATGTTTTTCTAGAAATTAACTATGCCCAAACAGGTCCCAGAATGCCAGTCTCACCAGTCAGAGCTAGCTTTATTGTTACACATTTATTTTGTTTGCCTAGCTCCTGTTTTTTTTTTTGTTTTTTTTTTTTTAATATGTCTTGGTTGTAGTGTGCTTATTATATACACCATAGTTATATTTTACTTCCCTAGAGCATCCCTACTTTTGTTGATAAGGAACAAAGATAACGTCAACATACAGTGGGCAACAATTGTATACTCTTGCACTCTAATGAAGATTGACCACATATCGCTAGTAACAATTTCTCAGCTAAACTCCCTTAGGAGAAATATGTAGCACGGTTAGCCGGTTATTCAGATAAATTGACAGGTAATACCTTTTTACATGGTGAACTCGCCCATGCCAGAATATGCTAGGAGGCTTATCCTAATTTAGAAAAATATGTCTTTTGCAAGACTATGTTGCTCTTAGTTATTTCTGTAATACCGTCACTTGCTATGATATTAACCCCTCACTGAGTTATACCACTGACCCCCTAAGACTCTCTTCTCGTCAATTCGAGATTCAGCCTAAGTCCTAATACAACTGGGTATCACCTGAGGATACTATTTAAGAAAACTTTGTCTGACACTTATAAGTCTTTATCTAATGAAATAACAATATATGTAGTTAAGAATATACCAATTACTAGCGAATTACCATATGTACCATTACTCTTGCTCTTACATTAACTTTAATCAAACTTACACTACACCATAGTGTCAAAATAATAGCTCTGATCTGGAGAACGGCATGCTTTAGGATAGTATATCCCTACACATAAAGATAAGAAAATCTAATAATAGTATGTGACACTAGCTGTATACAGTCCTCATAAAAGAGCCTATGCTATTACACAAGCACTTACTACTCTCTAATTTAATTCTCTTTTTCCACATAAGGAGTTAAGCTGCCATATATTTTCATACAGGTGTGCATAGTCAGCTTTCTGAATACTAGAGAGCTGCCACACACAACATTACAACGATTAGGCGGTCAGTAGATGTGATCTTGATATAGATCTCTTTGAGACATGACAGGACTTAGTTGCATCTCAGCTTCCTAGGCTACAACTATACTGTTCGGCACAGACATACCTTAGATTGCATAACTACACCATCTCTAACTACCACAAGGCAGCTGAGTTCAAAAACTTACTTAATGACTATGTTTTGTGCCTGGTTTTCTTAGTAACATAAAGCTTCTGGCAGGTATGATTTTTAACTTGCCTAGGCAAAAGAATTATATGAGCTATCATTTACCCTTGTTCTTGAAAGTATGCCCATAGAGAGACCTCCTTGTCATACTGCTTTAGACTAGATGGATATATCCAGCCCGCAGATATATTTTTATGTTATACTCGTTATTCTTGTCTGGAAATAAGATCTATGTATCATTACTAATATATATGTGGTTATATATATGTATTTATATATATATATATATATATATATATATATATATATATATAAATGTGTGTATGTGAATCTATATTTACTGAATGCCTATCAACACCTAGTTGGAGAGTTATGTATACTTTATACTATATATTTTACTCAGTCATATTTGCAATTAACTTCCCATCAATATCTCCCTGGTCCAAGAGTTGCCACTTCAAATGCTTTCCTTCCTTTAGTCTGTTCATAAGTAAGTCCCAGAAGCGGCCTTAACTGTCTCAGGAGGAATTGATTGCAGAAAATATTGTTAGAGTCTCAAGTAGCCATCTTACGATGGCCCACTATCTTTTCGCCTATATTTAAACAGTCAGATACTGCTAACTGGACATGCCCCCTACCCCCCTATCCCCCTCCTTATACCAATCTAGAGCGGCTCTTGCCCGCTGCCTCCCCCACCTATAACCGCTACTAAGGCCCATAAGTGGCCATACAAAAGCCAATTTCCCTCACCTCTCCTCATTTGACTTTTTAGGTCCAAAAGCGACCATCAGAGCAAAGCAGGGAATCTTTATTACTATTATACAAAAACTGAGGTTTCATGTTCAGACACTTGTATGATATAACAACTACCATAGCTTATGACTTCTTATATCCACGCATAAAGCAACACTGCCTAATGTAAAAGAAGCTTTACTTTTTTTTTTTTATGTTCAGTACACCTTCTATTGTGATGACAACTACTCTTTTTGTAGAGATCATTTGTACCTAATTGGTTTGCATCATTTGTATTTGCGGTAGTACTGTCTATTTTATATTGCTTGTAATCACACTCATGTATTATTACATTGATGTCTGTTCAGTTGCTATTGTTAATTTTTCCAATAACCTCAATAAAAAATTATTATTCAAAAAAAAAAAAAAGCTTTAACATTGAATAGATACTAGGACAGCCAAACAACATCTTTCCAACATTTTCACATACCTAATGCAAAACTCTTTTAATGAAGCATTTGATGGTACAATGGGTCTATCACTAACTGACAATTCGATTTGTTTTTTCAGCTGACACTTATTCTCCTTCTCACTGACCTAACTTTAGAAAGAGATTTAGCAATTATCTAATGATTTTTATCAACATCTTGTTTTAGTTTAATTGACAAGAAATAATTATAATCTTTAGATATGAATCTGTCAGCAATGGCTGATGCACATTTGATTCATTGTTTTATTCAAATAATTTCTGCTGTCTACAATATATAGATGATAACACCCAATTTGGTATTATAATTATATCAACTACTATAGTGTTAGGTCTAGTACTATAGTATAAGGTCTAGTAAATGCTGATAGCAGGACAAGATAAACAAACACACACTAAAATGTGAATAACAATTAATTGGTTAAGCAATATAAAATTGAAAAATAATAATAATGCTAAAAAAATATATAGTGCACAAAAATATATGCACAAAAAGTCACAATGAATAAATACAATGAATATGCATAATTTCTATCAATATATATATATATATATATATATATATATATATATAAACGAATATTACGCATCCATAAAAAAACACTGATAAATAGTTCATGAAGTTCATAAAGATCATTAAAAAAAATCATAAAAAAGGGCCAAAAATCAGGATTCCATTGAGGTAAGTGCCGTGTAGTGTATGAAGAGTCCGTCAGGAATACGATGTGGATAAGTGCCAATGGGTAATGTCAGTGGGTTCAGTCCTGGAACATACTCTGGAGCGTTTTAACAAGAAAGACAAAAAAGAGCAAAAAATAGTGCAACCCTGTATATAAAGATGAAAACAGTAGCTTTATTTAAATGATAATTGCTCACATTCGTTAACCTCAATGACATATGAGGTAATCTTTAAACATAATATGTTGTAAAAAACACTCCTAGGTCGATAACCCAGTTCAGTCCCAGAGTCCAGAACAACAGAATATAAAACGGGTGAATCCTGACGCGTTTGTGACCCTCTCTGTCGGTCCGATGATTGGTTCCTTCTGTGTCGAATAACTCCAATCCATTGGTTCCTCTTGTCACTTGTTACTTAATTTAGTTAATTGGATATTAGCCTTACTATCCCGGTCACATAACCAGTCCTACAATTGATAGGTTCTTGTTTTTTACTACTAAGATGACATCACAAATTCATTGTGCACACAAAATTAGTGCTCCAAATACAATATCATAAGAATTTTTTTTTAAAGTTAATTAAATCTAAAACATAGCGATATATATTTTATGATGTGAGTAAAACAAAAATACAGACTGAGAAATAACAGTCCACATTTGGAAATAAACACTAAAATAACAAAAGTACATATTAAGGACTTAACGTAAAAAGAATTAAAAATCATTACATTTATAAACACCACATATACATATCACTCAGATCGTAAACAAATTATTTAATAATGAGAATACAAATAGTTTCAAAAACGCTAAGGTTCATAGATTATTCAAATATTAAAATATTGAATTTGTTAAATAAAAACCTAAGGTGTCGATTTATTTAAAAAGTATTGGAATAAATTGATAAAAGTAATAATAATAGTAATTTACCCCAATGAATGTCAAATTATACACTTTTGCTGCCAAAGGACACAATCATGCTGAAAACTGGAAATATGTTTCTATATCGGATTAATTGTATTGAGGAAAAATCCTAAACTACTACAAACACTAAAAAAGTCTAAAAAATACAAATTTTATAAATAAATTACTTGTTCTAAGCTTTATGTAGAACTATTTAAAAGATTTCCAAAAATAAATTTGCTAAATTTGTATTTACAAACTTTCTCAATCTAGCTATAACTGTCATTTATGACCATTTTAGAGGGCTAGTGATGTTGTATTATAGAGCACAAACCAAGACGGATATTGGGGAATACATAAATATTAGATAAAAAATGCTGCAAGGTCAATATCTTTGTTTAACCCATAGGGAACTAGAGATTGCAATGTATAAATACAAAAGGTTTCCCTTTTACGGAGTTGTAGTTCTCAACTTCCTCCTCTTTTTCCTTCTGGTATACATTCTAGAACCGTCCCCCTTAGACACACCTGATTCTGATTATCTCCAGGTAGTGTGCTGAGAGGTTGTTGGTCTTTTCTCCTTCCTCAATATTGTTGATGTGTTCAAAAAGTATTTTCTTGTAGGGTCTTATGGTATGCCCAACATACTGGAGGCCACACCCACATTGTAAGAGGTATACCCCAAATTGCAATTGCATAACATATTAATCTTATGGGATTTTTTGGTAACAGTAGATGTTATTTCTTTAGTTGGCTTACTGCCTATAAAATTATGTTCACATGCTACGCAGTTAAACCTATTGCACTAAAAAACTATCGTAGATCTATTAAGCCAATTTTCTTTCATATTGGACCTGTTTTTAAGTTGGTTTCAGGTCAGGATATTTTTTAGGTTACAATTTTTCTGAAAAGAACCCTAGGAACGTTATCTGTTATGTTTTTAAGCAAATCATCCTTTTTCTTTATGTGCCAATGCTTCATCAGATTTTTTCTGATTTCAGATGCCCCCTCATTGAATGTTGTGATGAAAATAGCTGTATCTAAATTTGTATCCTGTACCTTTTTGTTCTTATTTTTATTTTTACCCGTAGCTAGCAATTTTATATGAGTTTTATCCCCTGTCCTTAAATCTTTCAGTCAGGCATCTAGCTTCAAGCTCAAAATCCTCTTTCTTGGAACAATTTCTTTTTAGTCTTTGAAATTGTCCCATTGGTATATTATTAATCCATTTATGATGATGTCTGCTTTTGGCATGTAAATATCCATTACTGTCTGTATCTTTTTTGTACAGTTTTGTTTGGATATTTTTTTTTTTCATTAAAAAATACAATGTCCCAAAAATCTATTTCTGTATTTCTTCTTTTTCCTGTAAAGGACAAATTAAATTAATTTGTGTTCAGTTGTTTTATAAACTCATCCAACTCTGTTTCCGATCCTTCCCAAATAAAAAAAAGGTCATCTATGTACCTCCCGTAGATGACAATATTGTGGAGGTACATATTGTTGTTCCAGATGACTTCTTCCCATAAACCGATGTAAAGGTTGGCATAACTGGGGGTAAATTTTGTCCCCATCGCTGTGCCATTTATTTGAAGTAAGAAGTTACCTTCAAAAAGAAAGAAATTTCTTTCTAGAGTAAATCTAACCGATTCCAGAAGGAATTTGTGATGACAGAGTTAGCTATTAGTGGCTTTCTTTAGCCAGAATTCCATAGCCTTTATTCCCTTCTCATGTGGGATATTTGTATACAGAGCACTGACATCAAGAGTTACCCACAAGTAGCATTCCTTTCATTTTATAGTATTGAACATTTCTATTGTGTCTGGAGTATCTCTCAAGTAAGACTTGCGATCGATACCAGTGGTTGGAGAAAGATATCTATATACTACAAAAGTCTCGAAGTGAGGGAATCGTTTCCAGAGACAATAGGTCTTCCAGGTGGGTTAGTAATGCCCTTATGGACTTTAGGCAGATGGTAGAAGATGGCAGTAGATGGTGTATCATTTTTTTTTTTTCAAAAGAGCTTTATTGAAAATATAGTCAAGATACACAAGCCTCAATAGGCAAAAATACAAACTGTTAAGGTCACATCATGGCCATCAAACATGACAGGCGAAGATACTCGGGTCCACAGGACCTGACAATAATGTTATATAGTGACAAATATTATTTCCTAATCACATTTGCCTTGAAACTTACAACGCTTATATAGCTCTATTACACATTTTCTTCTTTTCTACACCTCTACAGTATACTGTGAATTAAGTCTTAAATTTGGGTCTCATTATACACAAAAAACACACAATTTAGTTTCATATCAAAGGTCAAAACTTAACTTATAAACTTATAACTCGAAAAAAAAAAAAAAAAGTAGCAACATCCACTGCACACGGAAACAGGCAGTTCCAAACCATAAAAAGGTAAATAAAGGACAGAGGCTCAAAAAAGTGAAATTAAATAGTCTGTATTCTTGTAAATCAGAAAGGCAAAAGTAGTTACAACAGGCAATTCAGCAGGTCAAACGCGTTTCATATGTTCATATATTAAACTTCATCAGTGACCATCATGCACTATTGCCCATAATGCAGCGCTATTTAATGGGCAAGAAAACACACTCCCTCTTTAATTTTAACCAATCAAATTTCAAAAAGCGCTGCATTATGACAACTGTGAATACTGTGTTAGGAGACAGCAATATACATTTCTTTATTTAAATTATCTGAATACACTTTACCACATATTATAATATAATATTTAACTCACATATTAAATATACAGAAAGGAATTTCATCTAACTAAACATAAAAATAGAAATAAAAACTTAACTTAACCAATCAGGTATCCACAAATAGTTTTACATCCCATTCAGAATTCAAACCTACTGGCATTCTGGTATCCAGCTGAAAGATCCAGAAAACCTCTCTTTTACTGAGAGTATTACATCTATTTCCTCCTCTTGGATGTCTGGCAATCAGCTGGATACCCTGGAATGTCAGAAGGGAACTATCAGAGTTGTGTTCTTTCCTGAAATGTAGGGTGACTGGTGTAGTGGACTCAGGATCTTCTATGGAACGCAAGTGTTCCAAAAAACGATCTTTTAAAGCCCATGTCGTCTGACCAACATATTGCCTGTAGCACCCCCTACAGGTCAGAAGGTATATAACATAGCAAGAGTTGCATGTTATGTGTTCCTGTATCTTAAATTGTTTTTTTGTTTGCAGTAGACACAAATTTCTCACCAAAGGTAGCATAAGTGCAAGACTTACATCTCCTACTGCCACATTTAAAAAAACCTGGTTTGATAGACAACCAATTCTGGCTAGAAATTTTTGGCAACATAGAGGGAGACAAAATCCCTCTTAATGTTTTGGCTTTACGTGACACAAATAATACTCCTTCTTTGACAATATCACATAGTTTGTCATCTGTCTCTAGGATAGGCAATGCTTTACGAATAATGCCACAAATTTGGGCATATTCTTCACTATACGTAGTGATAAATTTAGGCTGATTTAGGCCTTTGGCGGTAGCCGTGAAAACCAGCGTTAGAGGCTCCTAACGCTGGTTTTAGGCTACCTCCGGTATTTGGAGTCAGTCAAAAAAAGGGTCTAACGCTCACTTTTCAGCCGCAACTTTTCCATACCGCAGATCCCCTTACATCAATTGCGTATCCTATCTTTTCAATGGGATCTTTCTAACTCCGGTATTTAGAGTCGTGTCTGAAGTGAGCGTTAGAATTCTAACGACCAAACTCCAGCCGCAGAAAAAAGTCAGTAGTTAAGAGCTTTCTGGGCTAACGCCAGTTCATAAAGCTCTTAACTACTGTACTCTAAAGTACACTAACACACATAAACTACCTATGTACCCCTAAACCGAGGTCCCCCCACATCGCCGCCACTCGATTAATTTTTTTAACCCCTAATCTGCCGACCGCCACCTACGTTATACTTATGTACCCCTAATCTGCTGCCCCTAACACCGCCGACCCCTGTATTATATTTATTAACCCCTAACCTGCCCCCCACAACGTCGCCGCCAGCTACCTACAATAATTAACCCCTAATCTGCCGACCGCAAAGCGCCGCCACCTACATTATAGCTATGTACCCCTAATCTGCTGCCCCTAACACCGCCGACCCCTATATTATATTTATTAACCCCTAATCTGCCGCCCTCAACGTCGCCTCCACCTGCCTACACTTATTAACCCCTAATCTGCCGAGCGGACCGCACCGCTATTATTATAAAGTTATTAACCCCTAATCGCATCACTAACCCTATAATAAATAGTATTAACCCCTAATCTACCCTCCCTAACATCGCCGACACCTAACTTCAATTATTAACCCCTAATCTGCCGACCGGAGCTCACCGCTATTCTAATAAATGTATTAACCCCTAAAGTTAAGTCTAACCCTAACACTAACACCCCCCTAAGTTAAATATAATTTGAATCTAACGAAATTAATTAACTCTTCTTAAATAAATTATTCCTATTTAAAGCTAAATACTTACCTGTAAAATAAATCCTAATATAGCTACAATATAAATTAAAATTATATTATAGCTATTTTAGGATTAATATTTATTTTACAGGTAACTTTGTATTTATTTTAACCAGGTACAATAGCTATTAAATAGTTAAGAACTATTTAATAGCTAAAATAGTTAAAATAATTAAAAATTTACCTGTAAAATAAATCCTAACCTAAGTTACAATTACACCTAACACTACACTATCAATAAATAAATTAAATACAATTCCTACAAATAACTACAATGAAATAAACTAACTAAAGTACAAAAAATAAAAAAGAACTAAGTTACAAAAAATAAAAAAATATTTACAAACATAAGAAAAATATTACAACAATTTCAAACTAATTACACCTACTCTAAGCCCCCTAATAAAATAACAAAGCCCCCCAAAATAAAAAAATGCCCTACCCTATTCTAAATTACTAAAGTTCAAAGCTCTTTTACCTTACCAGCCCTGAACAAGGCCCTTTGCGGGGCATGCCCCAAGAAGTTCAGCTCTTTTGCCTGTAAAAAAAAACATACAATACCCCCCCAACATTACAACCCACCACCCACATACCCCTAATCTAACCCAAACCCCCCTTAAATAAACCTAACACTAAGCCCCTGAAGATCTTCCTACCTTATCTTCACCATACCAGGTTCACCGATCCGTCCTGAAGAGCTCCTCCGATGTCCTGATCCAAGCCCAAGCGGGGGGCTGAAGAGGTCCATGATCCGGCTGAAGTCTTCATCCAAGCGGGAGCTGAAGAGGTCCATGATCCGGATGAAGTCTTCATCCAAGCGGGAGCTGAAGAGGTCCATGATCCGGATGAAGTCTTCTATCAACGGCATCTTCAATCTTCTTTCTTCGGGAGCCATCATCTTCCATCCGACGCGGAACATCCTCTTCTCCCGACGCCTACTAGCCGAATGACGGTTCCTTTAAATGACGTCATCCAAGATGGCGTCCCTCGAATTCCGATTGGCTGATAGGATTCTATCAGCCAATCGGAATTAAGGTAGGAATTTTCTGATTGGCTGATGGAATCAGCCAATCAGAATCAAGTTCAATCCGATTGGCTGATCCGATCAGCCAATCAGATTGAGCTCGCATTCTATTGGCTGATCGGAACAGCCAATAGAATGCGAGCTCAATCTGATTGGCTGAAATTTCTAGTGAGAGTCTAGGGGTCAACACAAGTCCACAGTGCGAAGAAAAAAGTACGTAGAGGGTGACGTGGTAGGTCTGGAAGGTCAAGAAAATTTTCAAGAGACTGTACCCCCCAAACCTTGGCGCTATCCACAGAGGAGGAGGGCAATACTGTTTCAGAAATATGCATAGACTCTCACAATGTTATTAATTTGTCAACAGTTCATCTTTCAAAAACACAATTACAAGTTTTGTCCCTTGGTTTAGGTTTCTCTATAACTTCTCATTTTAATTTGTTTGACACAGTAGTGGATTTGAATAGGTTCGTGAGAACCTTGGTATTGAAGAAACACTTTTTAGATGTTAAACATGAAAGTTGTGAAGTGAGGAGTGGAGAGAAACTAGAACCACCTAGATGTGGTTTTGATTTTGCTGATGAATGTGCACTTCTAGACCTTGTAGCTATAGGTGAGGACACTAAAGATTCATATTTTAGTGTTAATCAAGATGTTTATGATCTTTCTAAATTAAAAAAGAAATCTAAGTTTCACCCAGTAAGTTCTAGGTCTAGTTCAGTTGAAGTCTTTCAGAAGACAGTTGAGAAAGCTTTGAAAAAACTACATAGTAATGTATCTTCTGTGAATCATAAGAAAGATAATCTGTCCAGAGATCAATATCTGTCTATCAAAGAGTTGGTTAATAACAAAGAATTAGTTATTCAAAATTTGGACAAAGGGGGAAAGGTTGTAGTCCTCAACCGGGAGGATTATATTAAAGAGGCGCATAGACAGTTATTAGATACTACAGTCTATGAGAGACTCAAATCTAATCCAGTGTTTTTTTATCAGAGAGAACTTAAAACAATTCTCAATGAGGCTTTACTTCATGGTCTTATAACATAAGTGAATTTTGAGTTTCTATATACTGAGCATCCGATTACAGCTATTTTTCACTTTCTTCCCAAAGTCCATAAGGATAGATATAATCCTCCAGGGAGGCCAATTGTGGCTGGAATTGGCTCATTAAATGAGCCCCTTTCTGAAATGATAGATGGATATCTTCAGCCAATGGTTCTGAAACTTTTAAGTTACATTAAAGATACTACTGATGTTGTGAAGAGATTAGAGAAAATTGTATGGCATGAGGAATTTGTTTTTGTAACCATTGATGTGGTATCATTATATACCTGCATCCCTCATGAACAGGGTATTAAGGCTATTGAGTATTTCTTGAGTCATTTTTCTGATTATGATGATGTTCTGAAAATTTTTATTATTAAATCCATTGATTATCTATTGAAACATAATTTTTTTTCTGTTTCAGGGGAGTTTCTATCTCCAGAGGCGTGGGACAGCTATGGGGGCTAAATTTGCCCCCTCCTATGCCAACCTGTATATGGGTTGGTGGGAGCTGTCCCAGGTCTATGGAGATAGAAATCCCTTCAAAGAATATATTCATTATTACGGTCGTTATATCGATGATATTCTGGTAATCTGGAGGGGACCAGTACATCTTATTGAACAATTCTCAGAATATCTACAGAATAATTTGATGAATTTAAAATTTACATTAGAATTTAACAAAAACACTATGCCATTTTTGGATATTAGACTGGTGTCTAATATAGCTAATGCATCATTAGATGTTGAATTATTTCGTAGAGAGATTGCAGGGAACACTATTCTAAATGCACAGTCTTGTCACCCAAAACATACAATTCGTTCTATCCCAAAAAGTCAATATATCAGGATCAAACGCAATTGAACGAATGAACAGAGTTATCAATTATACTCTGAAGAATTGACAAATAGACTGATACACAGAGGATATTGTAGAGAGACAATTGAGTCTATTAAAAGGGAAGTTGATGATATGGATAGGTCTACTTTACTTGCGAAAAAGAGAGTGGAAGGAAATAAGAGATTTACGGCTAGATTTAGAGTTTTGTCGGTAACGACCCGCGTAGCTAACGCTGGCTTTTTTCTGACCGCTCCTTTAAAATAACTCTGGTATTGAGAGTCCATATAATGTCAGCGTTAGGCTCCAAAAAAGGAGCGTAGAGCATATTTAACACAACTTCAACTCTCGATACCAGAATTGCTTACGGACGCGGCCAGCCTCAAAAACGTGCTCGTGCACGATTCCCCCATAGGAAACAATGGGGCTGTTTGAGCTGAAAAAAAACCTAACACCTGCAAAAAAGCCGCGTTCAGCTCCTAACGCAGCCCCATTGTTTGCTATAGGGAAATACTTCCTACGTCTGCACCTAACACTCTAACATGTACCCCGAGTCTAAACACCCCTAACCTTACACTTATTAACCCCTATTCTGCCGCCCTCGCTATCGCTGACCCCTGTATATTATTTTTAACCCCTAATCTGCCGCTCCGTAAACCGCCGCTATTTACATTATCCCTATGTACCCCTAATCTGCTGCCCCTAACACAGCCAACCCCTATATTATATTTATTAACCCCTAATCTGCCCCCCACAACGTCGCCTCCACCTGCCTACACTTATTAACCCCTAATCTGCCGAGCGGACCGCACCGCTATTATTATAAAGTTATTAACCCCTAATCCGCCTCACTAACCCTATAATAAATAGTATTAACCCCTAATCTGCCCTCCCTAACATCGCCGACACCTAACTTCAATTATTAACCCCTAATCTGCCGACCGGAGCTCACCGCTATTCTAATAAATGTATTAACCCCTAAGTTAAATATAATTTTAATCTAACGAAATTAATTAACTCTTCTTAAATAAATTATTCCTATTTAAAGCTAAATACTTACCTGTAAAATAAATCCTAATATAGCTACAATATGAATTAAAATTATATTATAGTTATTTTAGGATTAATATTTATTTTGCAGGTAACTTTGTATTTATTTTTACCAGGTACAATAGCTATTAAATAGTTAAGAACTATTTAATAGCTAAAATAGTTAAAATAATTACAAATTTACCTGTAAAATAAATCCTAACCTAAGTTACAATTAAACCTAACACTACACTATCAATAAATAAATTAAATACAATTCCTACAAATAACTACAATGAAATAAACTAACTAAAGTACAAAAAATAAAAAAGAACTAAGTTACAAAAAATAAAAAAATATTTACAAACATAAGAAAAATATTACAACAATTTCAAACTAATTACACCTACTCTAAGCCCCCTAATAAAATAACAAAGCCCCCCAAAATAAAAAAATGCCCTACTCGCATTCTATTGGCTGTTCTAGTGACCCCTGGACTCTCACTAGAAATTTCCAAATCAGAGGAGTCATAACCATACTCCGTGTCAGTCTCTGCAAATCTTATCTGATTTGTATTTTCTATATCTCCTCCTAGTGTCAGAAACTGTCCATTTATAAACTTTATTTTTCTCATAATCTTGTTTATCACGTAATATTTTTAGTTTTTTTAAAATGCCATAGATTGTCTCTAAACTCAGTAATCACCTTCTGCAGTTTCATATCATATTTGTTAAATACAGGATCCTGACATAAAGGTCGCATATATGATTACAATTGTGATACAAACATACATTAGGAGGCTCAATAGGTGATTCAATTTGTTACGCATAAAGGCATAGTGTTACACGTAATATGGCAACTGAAGGATATGTGTTTCAGCAGTTTGCTGAGGATATTAGTGATACGGAAGACCTATTCAGTACAGATGTTATTGAGCAAGAAGCTAATAAGAATTTGGACAGTTTGTTTTATAAAATGGACTCTTTGCTCAAAAAAGATTCTAGTATTGAAATGGACATTAAAAGTTTTCAAATGTATAAAAAAGCCCAACGTATACCTAGAGGGCTCTGTATCAGGAAATTTCCTTCTTTTCAGGTGACAGATCAATTATTTATTTATAATTGGAACAAAATACTTACAGAATGCTCTTTAGAATAAATTGATTTATTAATTGAATACAAAAAACAAATACATCAAGAGTTGTGTCAAGAAAAGCTTAAGTTGCAATCATATATGTGACCTTTATGTCAGGATTCTGTATTTAACAAATATGATACGAAACTGCAGAAGGTGATTACTGAGTTTAGAGACAATCTATGGCATTTTAAAAAACAAAAAATATTACGTGATAAACAAGATTATGAGAAAAATAAAGTTTATAAATGGACAGTCTCTGACACTAGGAGGAGATATAGAAAATAAAAATCAGATAAAAAAGTCAGATTTGCAGAGACTGACACGGAGTATGATTATGACTCCTCTGATTTGTAAATTTCTAGTGAGAGTCCACCATCCTCTGTAGCAACTATGTCATTTGCTCTTACAACACATGATGATCATGTTCCCTCCACATCTTCAGCGCAGTCAAAAAATGAGAGGGGCCAACACAAGTCCACAGTGCGAAGAAAAAAGTACGTAGAGGGGGACGTGGTAGGTCTGGAAGGTCAAGAAAATTTTCAAGAGACTGTACCCCCCAAACCTCGGCGCTATCCACAGAGGAGGAGGGCAATACCATTTCAGAAATATGCACAGACTCTCACAATGTTATTAATTTGTCAACAGTTCATCTTTCAAAAACACAATTACAAGTTGTGTCTCTTGGTTTAGGTTTCTCTCCAACTTCTCATTTTTATTTGTTTGACACAGTAGTGGATTTGAATAGGTTTGTGAGAACCTTAGTATTGAAGAAACACTTTTTAGATGTTAAACATGAAAGTTGTGAAGTGAGGCGTGGAGAGAAACTAGAACAACCTAGATTTGGTTTTGATTTTGCTGATGAATGTGCACTTCTAGACCTTGTAGCCATAGGTGAGGACACTAAAGATTCATATTTTAGTGTTAATCAAGATGTTTATGATCTTTCTAAATTAAAAAAGAAATCTAAGTTTCACCCAGTAAGTTCTAGGTCTAGTTCAGTTGAAGTCTTTCAGAAGACAGTTGAGACAGCTTTGAAAAAACTACATAGTAATGTATCTTCTGTGAATCATATGAAAGATAAACTGTCCAGAGATCAATATCTGTCTATCAAAGAGTTGGTTAATAACAAAGAATTAGTTATTCGAAATTCGGACAAAGGGGGAAAGGTTGTAGTCCTCAACCGGGAGGATTATATTAAAGAGGCGCATAGACAGTTATTAGATACTACAGTCTATGAGAGACTCAAATCTAATCCAGTGTTTTTTTATCAGAGAGAACTTAAAACAATTCTCAATGAGGCTTTACTTGATGGTCTTATAACGGAAGTGAATTTTGAGTTTCTATATACTGAGCATCCGATTACAGCTATTTTTCACTTTCTTCCCAAAGTCCATAAGGATAGATATAATCCTCCAGGGAGGCCAATTGTGGCTGGAATTGGCTCATTAAATGAGCCCCTTTCTGAAATGATATATGGATATCTTCAGCCAATGGTTCTGAAACTTTTAAGTTACATTAAAGATACTACTGATGTTGTGAAGAGATTAGAGAAAATTGTATGGCATGAGGAATTTGTTTTTGTAACCATTGATGTGGTATCATTATATACCTGCATCCCTTATGAACAGGGTATTAAGGCTATTGAGTATTTCTTGAGTCATTTTTCTGATTATGATGATGTTCTGAAAATTTTTATTATTAAATCCATTGATTATCTATTGAAACATATTTTTTTTTCTGTTTCAGGGGAGTTTCTATCTCCAGAGGCGTGGGACAGCTATGGGGGCTAAATTTGCCCCCTCCTATGCCAACCTGTATATGGGTTGGTGGGAGCTGTCCCACGTCTATGGAGATAGAAATCCTTTCAAAGAATATATTCATTATTACGGTCGTTATATCGACGATATTCTGGTAATCTGGAGGGGACCAGTACATCTTATTGAACAATTCTCAGAATATCTACAGAATAATTTGATGAATTTAAAATTTACATTAGAATTTAACAAAAACACTATGCCATTTTTGGATATTAGACTGGTGTCTAATATAGCTAATGCATCAGTAGATGTTGAATTATTTCATAAAGAGATTGCAGGGAACACTATTCTAAATGCACAGTCTTGTCACCCAAAACATACAATTCCTTCTATCCCAAAAAGTCAATATATCAGGATCAAACGCAATTGTACGAATGAACAAAGTTATCAATTATACTCTGAAGAATTGACAAATAGACTGATACACAGAGGATATTGTAGAGAGACAATTGAGTCTATTAAAAGGGAAGTTGATGATATGGATAGGTCTACTTTACTTGCGAAAAAGAGAGTGGAAGGAAATAAGAGATTTAATCAGCCTAAATTTATCACTACGTATAGTGAAGAATATGCCCAAATTTGTGGCATTATTCGTAAAGCATTGCCTATCCTAGAGACAGATGACAAACTATGTGATATTGTCAAAGAAGGAGTATTATTTGTGTCACGTAAAGCCAAAACATTAAGAGGGATTTTGTCTCCCTCTATGTTGCCAAAAATTTCTAGCCAGAATTGGTTGTCTATCAAACCAGGTTTTTTTAAATGTGGCAGAAGGAGATGTAAGTCTTGCACTTATGCTACTTATGCTACCTTTGGTGAGAAATTTGTGTCTACTGCAAACAAAAAACAATTTAAGATCAGGAACACATAACATGCAACTCTTGCTATGTTATATACCTTCTGACCTGTAGGGGGTGCTACAGGCAGTATGTTGGTCAGACGACACGGGCTTTAAAAGATCGTTTTTTGGAACACTTGCGTTCCATAGAAGATCCTGAGTCCACTACACCAGTCTCCCTACATTTCAGGAAAGAACACAACTCTGATAGTTCCCTTCTGACATTCCAGGGTATCCAGCTGATTGCCAGACATCCAATAGGAGGAAATAGATGTAATACTCTCAGTAAAAGAGAGGTTTTCTGGATCTTTCAGCTGGATACCAGAATGCCAGTAGGTTTGAATTCTGAAAGGGATGTAAAACTATTTGTGGATACCTGATTGGTTAAGTTAAGTTTTTATTTCTATTTTTAAGTTTAGTTAGATGAAATTCCTTTCTGTATATTTAATATATGAGTTAAATATTATATTATAATATGTGGTAAAGTGTATTCAGATAATTTAAATAAAGAAATGTATATTGCTGTCTCCTAACAAAGTATTCACAGTTGTCATAATGCAGCGCTTTTTGAAATTTGATTGGTTAAAATTAAAGAGGGAGTGTGTTTTCTTGCCCTTTAAATAGCGCTGCATTATGGGCAATAGTGCATGATGGTCACTGATGAAGTTTAATATATGAACATATGAAACGCGTTTGACCTGCTGAATTGCCTGTTGTAACTACTTTTGCCTTTCTGATTTACAAGAATACAGACTATTTAATTTCACTTTTTTGAGCCTCTGTCCTTTATTTACCTTTTTATGGTTTGGAACTGTCTGTTTCCGTGTGCAGTGGATGTTGCTACTTTATTAGTGAAAGCGGTGGTGGATCGTTTTAACCACTTGGACCGGTTTGACAGAAGAACCCAGGATTCGTCATCTGGACGTCAGGACTTACCCAGGAGGGACGGAAACTTACGTGAAGCACGAGCCGAGGCCACACACAGAGCGGATGTCTGAGCGCTCCCACGTTGTTGCTGTAATCTTATAACTCAGTGTAAAAGTGATGATCTAATCCTCCAGATCCACGTCCTTGTTGGCCATAATGGCCTCTCGAAATGGGGGGGTATGGGTTGGGGGGGGAGAGAAAAAAAAAAACACATCTTAGTCTCATGCATCCCCTGAACTCCCATTCTCCTTCCCTACCATTTGTGCTTCAAGTAATCACCCTTCTGTATCCCGTCTCTCCCACATATGGAGGATCTCGTGATATTCAACCATTCTAGAAGTTTTAAAGTAGTGAATTTTTTCACGTAGTAGTGTGTTATTTACACTCTGTCTCCAGTCGTGAAGTGTGGGAATCTGATTCGTCTTCCACCGGAGCGGGATCAAATTTTTTGCCCCAGTCAACATTACCAATAAAAGGGTCTTTTTCATGGGGTTCTGTATGCGGTTAGTTAAGTGAAACAATAGGGTCTCTGGTGTCTTTGCTATCTCTAAGTCTAGAATGCCCTGAATTTCTTCCCACACTGCAGACCAAAAGTCCTTCAGCAGTGGGCAGTCCCACCAGATATGTACCAAGGTGCCTGTTTCGCCGCAACCTCTCCAACACCTATCCGAGAATCTTGGGTATATCTTCCTTAACCTGGCCGGCGTGAGGTACCACCTGCTTAACAATTTAAACTGAGATTCTTGTATTCGCGCTGAAACTGAGATACTCCTAGTGGTTTGGAAAATCTGCAACCAATCCTCTCTCGTCAAATCACTACCCAATTCTTTATGCCACATCCTGACATAGCTTGGGAGGGGGCAGTTTGGCGGGCATATTAGTAAGGTGTATATCAGCGAGACCAGGTGCCTGGTTGCTGTTTGTTTAACACACAAGGTTTCAAACGGCGTGAGGTCCCTCAAGAGTTGTGGCTTGTACTTATGAGTGTTGATATAATGCCGTATCTGTAAATACTCAAACCAGGGGAAGGAATCCTCTGGGTATTCTGCCATCAACTCCTCTCTAGTCTTAACCTGGGAAAGTGGCTATTCTGTTAGGGAAAGTTGTGATTTGGTCTATTATTGAACGGGCCCGCAGAGGCAACTCCGGGTTCCCATAAATCGGTGTCAAGGGGGAGTATTGAGCTGACACATGAGTATCCACCCTAATCCCCTTATCCCAAACAACAAAAAGTTCTTCCAATAACGGGTAGGCGCGTTTCTGCATTGGCCTATGTTTAACGCCGGTCCAAAGGAGCGGCGCCAAGTCCCCAACTTGTAAGATATCTCTGTCAACTTTGACCCAGTCTTTCTGGGGGCTGTTCTGGCACCACTCGACTGCTCTTTGCAAAATCACAGCCCGTCTGTATAACTTCAGGTCCGGAAAACTCAGGCCTCCGGCGTCCCTAGGAAGAGACATGGTCGCCCTATTGATCCTAGGTCTAACCCCCATCCAAATATACTCCTCCACTAAACTCTGGAGTGTCTTGAGAAAATTTTGTGGGAGTGGGATGGGTAGGGTCTGGAATAAATATAGTAATCTGGGGAGCACATTCATTTTGACTACATTGATCCTCCCCAACCATGAAATAGTTTTATGTTTCCAGGAGGAAAGATCCCTCTCAATAGCTTGTTTAAGTGCCCCATAGTTGGCCTCGAAAAGGACAGTCTGGGACGCCGATAGGAAAATCCCCAGGTATTTCAGATGCTTGTCATTCATCAGGAATGGGCTATTAAGCGTCAGCCAATGTTTGGCAGACGCAGGTAAATTGACCCCCAGGATCTCTGATTTGGAGGCATTGAGAACAAAACCAGAAACCTCCCCATAACAAGCAAACTCCGTTAGGAGAGCTGGTATTGAGGATTCTAGATCAGTTAACGTAAACAATAAGTCATCAGCGTACATTATTATTTTGTATTCCCTGTTATTCAGAGAATACCCTCTGATCTGACTGTTATTGCGGATGTTACATGCCAACGCCTCCACCGATATGGCGAAGAGAAGGGGTGATAGGGGGCAACCCTGTCTGGTCCCGTTAGTAATTGGCACCAGACCGGAAAGTAAGCCATTAACCCTGATTCGGGCATTCGGCGTAGAGTAGAGACTGAACACCATCTTGAGAAAACGACATCCAAAGCCCATCCCTTCTAAAACACCTTAGGAACTGCCAACTCACCCTATCAAATGCTTTTTCAGAATCTGTGGAAAGGAGGGTGAGCGGCAGCCCCCTTTGCTCAGAATGTGTCATCAGTTGCACCACCTTAAGGGTATTGTCCCATGCCTCCCGCCCGGGGACAAAGCCCACCTGGTCCAACGCAATGGTGTATCATTTTTAAGGTACTCGTGTTATTTTTCATTAATAATTCCAAGATGTCATACATTGTCTAATAAATGTTTGTACTCCACAAGGAACTTTCTTTTTGAATTACTCACCAATTTTTGTATGTATTTATATCATCAAGCATTCTATTGGCTTCCCTCAGATAATCCTCTCTATTTTGGATTACCATGCCACCTCCTTTATCCGCTTCGCGGGTTATGATGTTTTTGTCTTTTTCTAGATTTTAAACAAATTCCTTATCCTTTTTTCCCAAATTGTCTTTTTTGATTGTGTAGTTCTTACATAATAAATAGAGGTCCTCCTGGACCATTTTGGAGAAAATGGGAATGAAGTTCCCCTTGGACTGTACCAGGAAAAAAGTGGATGGTTGTTTCAAATTAGTATGGATTTTTGTTCCTATTTCTGGTTCTGTTTTGTTTTCAAGAATATGGAAATTTTCCCTTTCTAGGGATTCCAATTTTTTCAAGGTTTCTATGTCAATATTATCTAAGTCCATTTCCTCATGTATTTCAGCTGGCTTTACTTTACTTCTATTTTTTTTCAAACTGTCTTTTTAGAGTAAGGTTCCTTGTAAATTTATGTAAAACTGTATCAGAACATGTAGCAATCACTAATGGCAAGTCACATTATCAACAGGATTCAATAAGATATCCAGTAGGAGCGTGTCCATTATGTCCTTTAGTAGTATTGCAAAGGATTCATCATAGTACGTTCAGGTTTACAAAATAAAGCATCAGTAAATTGTAAAAACAGTGGACAATAAAACAAACTGACTTACATGAGAAACCAGGGTGAATTTCTATAGGATATATTTTCCACTGCTTACAAAGTAAGCTCAAAGGTGTAGAGAAGTGGGCTAGGGAGTTATGGGCATTTTTTAGTGAAATGGCTCAGTTTAAATGTTCCAGAGGGACAACATTACCCCTCAGTTCAGGAAAAGAAGTGAGAGGGTAAGGGGTTGGGGTGTGGGGGGCGGAGCCTATAAGAGTGCAGGGGCTTAGACTTGGTAACAACTGAAGAGGGGTCTAACTGTGTCCCTATGTGGTATAGGTAAAAAGGTAATATTATGGGTAATGGGGGCTTATCCCCCAAGGGCCAATATTATAGATAAAAGAGCAATGAAACTATTGGCGTCTTGTGGGGTCCACTAACTTGTCAGCTACAGGGTGGAGCCATATGGTAGGAAAATATTGTGAGGAGATGTAAGGTCTATGCATCAAGTTTTGACCATATAATATACTCAGGTAGTTATATCACTCCTCTGGGATTATGTCACCACTAAACCAATGTGGTAAAAGGATGTATGTTGTTTCTCCCCTCAGGGATTGCTTTCACCACTGGATGGAGATGGAAAAGGTGTATTGGGTATGACCCACTCTATCTCACAGAGTAGGAAAGGGTGAGGTGAGATACCTTTCTTTTATTCTCTATAAAGAGTCACTGAAGATCAAACCATTAACTTAGCTAAGTAATAGGGAGATACTTGTGGCTAGTAGGGCCATAATAGTAAGCAATTTAGATCTTGTTGAAGACTAAGAGATTTTAACACCTAACATATAGGTTAGTTAGAGCATATTTGACCAAATTCCACATGGAGACACATAGTACATACACCTAAAAAATTAAAATATACACACATATCTGCCTACTACAGAGACACATATGTACATAAATATATATATATACATACATATATCTACACGAGTTTCCGTATTATGGGAAGTAAACAAAACAGAATTGTAATATAATCTAATGTAAAATCTGAAAATACCCCTTACCTTTACATGAACATAAGAGACCACAGTGTAGGTTATATGTGTAATGTGTAGCAACGCTCATGCACATACTCAGATGACTATAAGCATGTCTAGCATTCCTAGTTAAAAGATCTGTAGGAGTTACCTGTGTAGGAATAATCTATTAACTAACTCTATGCAGGATATAGGCTGAAAGGAGATCTGAGTGCTTCACTGTGAAAGTGGCCACTCATAGGTCATATGTGTGACGGATACCCGGCTACCCCAACTGGGTTGCTTCACCAAATGGGTCCTGCTTCCTCCTTGCCAACTGCAGCTATGTAGCTAGCAAGTGACCACAGCCTGTAGCCACCCCTGATGCCCGACAGCATCAGTACCCAAGGTCCCACCCTGTGGCAGACTCCAGCTACCCAGACTGGGTAGCTCGGCCTGAGGATCCTTTCACTGCCTGGAACAGGCTGCTATGTAGCCCAGGAAAGTGATTTTAGCTGGAGCCCACCCACATAACTAGACAGACTTGCATTCAGGTGAAACAAGAACTTCCTGGGACAAACACACATCTTTTATACACACACACACACATCTTGATAACATAGGGAGACAATGCCACAGTTTTCCCACCATTCTCGCCCCTCCAGACTGACCGGCGCCTCCATAGCAACCATAGTCCCACAGAATCCCAGGACACAGTGGTGACAGTTTTTGGGGTGATCCCGGGGGAGCGGTGGCACTTCCAGGATGTCATTTGAAAGCTCTTCATCTCCTGATGCCGCAGTGCAAAAAGCAGCAAGACAATAAAGTGTATAAATGGAGAAATATATTTAATAACTCCAATACCAGGTCACAGAGAAGAATTCATCTAGTTGAGACAGACGTCTCTGATACTGATGTATACGATACAGATGAGACAGAAGTAACCAATGTACCTTCAACTTCAACCAACCAGGTCTCCATTGAAAACAGAAAGAGGAAGTCTTTTTTAGAGGAAGAAAACAGCACAGATTCAGAACCACCAGGAGAGGTGGGTGGAAAAAACAAAAGGATAACCAGAAACAAAAAGAACTCAAAGGACAAACCCCAGACAGTGAAACAACACAAATGAAACCCAAGTCCATTCTCAATAATGAAAAATCAATGATGAAAAATTGAGAATAATTAATCTATCTGATCAAATCTTGACTGAACACCATATAAATGTTTTGTCCAAAGGCTTGTCCTTTTGCCCCACCGCCCCCCTGGATAAATTTGAAGCAATAAAATATGTTATTTCTGAGGAAACTACTTCTAAAAAAGCACTTTAACAATAAGGATAGCGAGAATGTACCAACTACCTGGTCAGAAGATGAATTGGAATCGCTACAGACCTTAGAAGATCTAATTGCAGAACAAGAACCTAGTGAACAACTCAACTGTCGAAAAACACTTAAAGTTAAATCTAAGTTTGTCCCTTCAACCAACACCAGCTCCAATATTGATGTCAATCAAATTGTATGTCAAAGTATTAACAACCTGGACACGAGTTTCAAACCTTCTAACTTATCCAAGCAGGAGAAGAAAGCCCTAACAGAACTGGAATCTTGGAACAACATTATCATCTGCAATGCTGACAAGGGCAGCAATATTGTATTATGGCCAAGAGATATGTATTTGAAGGAAGCAAATACACGATTAAAAAATAAGATCTGTTATAGAGAATTATGGGGAAACCCATCTACAGAATTTCACAGCCAATACAATAAATTGATTGATACAGCCAGTAAGAAAGGGCTCCTAAGCAATAAAGAAAATAAATTCTTACAGGTCACCCATCCAAAACGGCGACTTTTTATCTAATTCCAAAGGTTCACAAAAATAGCAAACAACCACCTGGTAGACCTATTGTGTCTGGGAATGAAAATCTGATGGAAAAAGCCAGTCAGTATGTGGACTTACACTTAAGACCCTTCCTAACTCAGTTACCATCTTATGTTAAAGATACAATGGAGGTTCTACAAATAATCAAAGATATTAACATCACAAAGAACACCTGGTTAGTTACCAGTGACGTGGAATCTCTATATACCAGCATTGAACACAATCTAGGACTAAATGCTGTAAAACATTTTCTGCAAATGTCCTCAGAAGAAAGCCCTGATCATAACCAATTCATACTTGACCTACTAAAATTTGTACTGACAAAAAATTATTTTCTCTTTAACAACAAATTCTACTTGCAAACACAGGGAACAGCAATGGGCATGGCATGTGCTCCCACCTATGCTAATTTATTTTTAGGGTGGTGGGAGCAAACTGAGGTATTCACAGACACAAAAAATGAACATTGCACGAAGATCCCACTATGGATCAGGTACATAGATGACATTTTGTTTCTATGGGAAGGTACTGAACAAGACCTTGAAATCTTTCTTGCAAAATTAAATCAAAATAATCTGAATATCAAACTGACACATCACAAGAGCCAAACCGACATCTCATTCTTGGATTTGTTGATCAAAAAGGAAGCAGATGGCTCATTAAGCACGGACCTGTTCAGAAAGGAGACAGCCACCAACAATGTTCTTTTTGCCACCAGCACCCACGCTCCCAACACTGCCAAATCCTTACCGATAGGTGAATTCCTAAGATTAAGGAGAAACTGCTCACAGGACAAGATCTTCAAAACAAGAGCCACAGAATTAGAGAATTGTCTTTTACAGCGAGGATACAGCAAAAGATCTATTCGCAAAGCTAAAACAAGAGCACTCAAAACCCCAAGATCAGATCTTTTAAAGACTAAAGCCAAAAAAGGTGTCCCTAAGACTCGATTAGTGTTAGCTTATAATCAAGACACCCATTTAATCACGAATATAATTCAGAAAAATTGGCATATTCTTCAAGCTGAACCTCTACTTAAAGATCTAATAGGAGACCGGGTGCAATTGAGTTATCGAAGAAACAAAAATTTGAAAGAAATACTCAGTCCCAGCCATTATGTATATAAATCCAGAAAAACAAGACCGGCAGAACAAGGATCCTTTGCCTGTGGAAACTGCTCTTCTTGCAGTAATATGATAAAAAAGAAAATCATAACAGATAGATTCGGAAAACACCACAAAATCAAGACATATATCAGCTGTAACACCACGGGTGTAATCTATGCCCTTCAGTGTAAATGTCCCAGAGTCTACATAGGAATGACAACAAGAACGCTACACACAAGATTGATGGAACACATGCGAAATATCAGAAATGCTCTGTCTGATCTGTCAAAAGATAAAAAATCACATCTGTAGCATCTCACTTTCTTAGATACCACCAATCCAAAACCTCTGAACTCAAGTGTCATGGGATCCAAAAAATATCATTAGGTTTAAGAGTTGGGGACCTAGAAAAAGCCCTCCTAAAGGCTGAAACCAGGTGGATATACCTGATGGATTCAGTATACCCCAAGGGTATGAATGAACAAAATAATTATTCCATGTACCTATAAGGACATGAAGATTAAGAACATCTGTAAATAGAGAAAACAGTCAAAACCATCCGATGATATACTAATGTCATCACAGTGGACCTAAATAACATGACCTTAAAGATCATTCTTTTAGATCCTTTCCCTCCCTTTCCCCCCCCCCCTTTTTCCCCCTTCCCTCCCTTCCCTTCCCCCCACCCCCTCCCCCCTTTCCCCCCCCCCTTCCCCAATTTATTTAAATTAAACATCCAGATGTGTTCCAACGAACACGTATTCATTATTCTATTCTTACTCCAAGGGACACACTTTGTGCACTAGATCCACTTTTTTAAATAAAAGAATCTTGTCACTCCAATCAAGAAATGTAATCAACATTTTTGCAACAATATTCATCACGTCATTCACTACCCAGAACTTTGGCTATTTTGACACACCAGGTTTTTACACTATTACTTAGTGCACCACCACTGGTCCTTACTCTACCTAATAATACACACCAGTGTTCTATGATGTGTACATTTCCTCCATGTTCTATTATGCACTTTACCCATCACACTGTAATTCTGGGATTATCACGTTACTCACTCAAATTACACATCCTCACTAGGATTTTTCAATATAGACTGTTATTATGTTCAATTTTAATATTCAACTTACATCATGCACTAGTTAGGAGCACTAGTTTTTTCTCATCACATGAATTTTTTTGATTTAATTAATTTTTTACATCCTTGTAAACCTGAATTTAGTCAATGTAACATAAGTTATTTTAATAGAGCAACAGTATATTGACCTTAGTGTCTAGAGTTATATCGGTAGCTCCGCTACTCACCAGGGGTGGCTGCTGGGGGCAGTTAATATTTGAACTTTTGTTGTAATAACTACATAGGCTTAACTGATAATTACTTATGCCAAAATAAGGCATTTCTAAAATCTGTCTCATAAGTCCATATATAAGAAAAACAGTTATTTCAAATAGCTTGCTATAAGACGTATAACCCATTCTCCCATTATTAAGCATTTAAAGAAGTCGGTTTGTAACTTTGAATTTTGTTAAATCTATAGGACAATATTGACCTCCATAGACTGGGGTATCTTGGCCAAACCGCTGCACGCCAGGGGTGGCTGCCGGGGACAGCTAATATTAAGAATCCGTGGTGTAAATGTTACACAGGTTTAACTTACAATTACGCATGCCAAAATAAGGCATTATTAAGACCTGTTTTATAAGGCAGTACAGAAGACCAACATTCATTTAAAACTACTAGCTACAAGACGCATAATTTGCAATCCTAATACAAGTAGTTAAAGAGGGGAAACAAAGACCATACATAGCAAGTTATCCAAACTTGTGTAAGGGAGCGCTCAGACACGGCTGGCGATTAATCCAAACAACTGCAGTGGGCTTCACATAGTGAATCCTTCCTCCAATGAAACGTAGTAACGTGATGACGTAGTACTCACTCTTCAGCTGGTGCGAGGACGGGATCGTTCCACCTCCGCTCCAATTATGAACAGCAACACAGAAAGTCAGCGCACCCAGCACAAAAGGGAGACTCAGGCAGCAGGAACATGTAGAAATGTGATTTATTGCAATGTTTGTTAAATCCACATTACAAAGCTTATCAACGTGTAATGGCTGGCAGCACCAGTCAGGGAATAAACAGGTCAGATGCGTTTCCTATTGCATAAAGCACAAACTCCTCAGTGACCCTGCACCACTCCCACCACCTTGGTCATTTTATGTGTACAGGAACTCCTCCCACTTAATTGATGGTCCAAAAACTGACCCTTTCATGACCAAAATAGTGGGTGTGTGTGAACGGGAACTTGTTTTGCAAAACTAACAACAACTTAAAAAGCAACAGTTAATATAATACAAAGAAAAATAACTGTCATATGAAGCATGCTATAACAGTTCAGAATTGTTACATGAACAAAATAAATCTTTATAATTTAGTTGCTATATGTGAAAAAATAAATAAATAAATAGAATTTGCAATGTAAGTTATTAGTGACAGAAATACATAAACCCATAGTAAAATAAATGATAGATGCTATTGCACTATTGATCTACATACAATTTCACATCCCACTCTGAATTCAATCCCTTAGGAAGACGTGTATCTAAATGAAAAATCCAAAAGACCTCCTTTTTACTCAAAATCACTCCTCTGTTACCACCCCTAGGGTGTCTGGGTATGAGTTGGATGGCCTGAAACGTCAAAAGGGAACTATCAGAATTGTGACATTTTTTAAAATGCATGGATACTGGAGTAGTAGACTCTGGGTCCTCTATAGAACGTAAGTGTTCCAGAAAACGATCTTTCAAGGCGCGGGTCGTTTGACCTACATACTGCCTCAAACAGCCCTTGCATGTAAGAAGATAAATGACATAGCAAGAACTGCAAGTCATATGCTCCCGAATTTCAAAAACTTTATTGTTGGTAGTAGACACAAAACTTGCTCCAAAAGAAGCATAGGAGCAAGACTTGCACCTCTTACTACCACATTTAAAAAAACCTGGTTTAATGGAAAGCCAATTTTTTCTCTGTTGGGGTCTTGGCAACATAGACGGTGACAATAGATTACCTAAAGTTTGGGCTTTTCTTGATACAAAACAAGTACCTTCCTCAAGTATGGACTTAAGGCTATCATCAGTGCCCAAAATTGGAAGTGCCTTACGAATAATATCACATATTTTTCCAAACTCAACACTATATGCAGTAATAAATTTAAGTTTATTAAATCTACTCTGTCTTTGAGTACTATCGGAGTAAAAGAGATCTTGTCTTTCTACCTGATCCACCTCTCGTTTAACCTCAGCAAGGGTTGTCTCAGAATACCCTCTCTCAATTAACCTCGCTGTTAGATCCTCAGAATGTTTCAAGTATCTATTTGGGTCACTGCAATTACGTTTTACCCTTATATACTGGCTCTTAGGAATAGATTGAATAGTGTGTCTTGGGTGACACGACTTGGCATTTAGAATAGTGTTACCTGCACTTGGTTTACGAAACAATTCAATTTCAATACTGTTAGTTACCAAATTTGAGTGTAATTCAATGTCTAAAAAAGAAATTGAAAGTTTGTTAAATTCCATGGTGAATTTTAAGTTCAATGAATTGTTTTGTAAATATTCCAGAAATTGTTCAAGAAGAAATAACGGACCCTTCCAAATTAACAAGACGTCGTCAATATAGCGACCATAATAATGTATATATTGTCTGAAGGGGTTCCCATCTCCATAGACGTGGGACAGCTCCCACCAACCCATATACAGGTTGGCATACGAGGGGGCAAATTTAGCCCCCATAGCTGTCCCACGCCTCTGGAGATAGAAATCCCCCTCAAACAGAAAAAAATTATGTGTGAGGAGGTACTCAACAGAATTCTTAATGAACAATTTCAAAGCTTCATCGTAGTTAGAATGATTATCAAGAAAAAACTCAATTGCCTGTATGCCCTTGTCATGAGGGATACAAGTATACAGTGAGACCACGTCGATGGTAACAAAAGTATAATCCTCACGCCAATGAAGGCTCTCCATCTGTTTAATCACATCGGACGTGTCCTTAATGTAACTTGTAAGATTCAAAACAAATGGTTGTAGATAACCATCGACAAGTTCAGAAAGTGGCTCATTTAATGAGCCAATTCCAGCCACAATGGGTCTGCCAGGGGGGTTGATGGCTTGTTTGTGGACCTTAGGCAGATAGTGAAATATGCTCATGACCGGATGTTCATTGTAGAGAAAATCAAAATTAGATTGCTTAATTAACCCCTCTCGTAGTGCTTCCTCAAGAAGCTTCCGCAATTCTGCTTTGTAATGAAAAATGGGGTTACACGTTGATAAGCTTTGTAATGTGGATTTAACAAACATTGCAATAAATCACATTTCTACATGTTCCTGCTGCCTGAGTCTCCCTTTTGTGCTGGGTGCGCTGACTTTCTGTGTTGCTGTTCACAGCAAGTTATCACTAGTTCTGTAAGATAAATCAAACTTCACTTAGAGGTTCATATACTTTGTATGTCAAAATAAGGCATTACACAAACCTTCTTCATTAATCAGTATACGAGAGAAACACCTATTTGATATAGCTTGTTATAAGACGCTCAATCTGAAATCCTCACACTAATTACTCAAGGAAGGAAACAATGATTGTATAGAGTTTTTCAGTACAAGCACAGATAATCAAACGCTTTACCTAGAGATTTGCAAGCACTATAAGCCAAAATAAGGCACAATCTAGATTTTGTTTGCAACCTAGAAGTAATAACAATATTTATCAAAACAAGTCCTGTCATTAAATGCACAGGTGTTAATTGAGACACAAGAGCTGCAGTTAAATTTCGTCTAAGATTATTATCTTAAATCTAGCATCCACAAATTTAACTTCAAGCATTATATATTAATAAAGCGTTATTCTGACTCGCTTTACCTACCAGTGCGCAATATATCAGATGTATTTGTAATAAGTTTACAATCTTATGTTTCAATACACTAATAAATCATAATACAAGTAATAAATATTATACATGAGCCTCATTTCCTTTTATTTATTCAAAGCGAAATTGACGTGTAATTCAGGTCACTACCAGCATTATATGCCCCAATAAGACGTAATACAGACTTATTAGATATTGGATTACTCCAACTATGTTATAAGACGCTCAATCTGAAATCCTCACACTAATTACTCAAGGAAGGAAACAATGATTGTATAGAGTTGTTCAATACAAGCAAAGATAATTAAACTAGTTAAATTCCGTCTAAGATTATTATCTTAAATCTAGCAGCCACGAATTTAACTTCAAGCATTATATATTAATAAAGCGTTATTCTGACTCGTTTTACAAACCAGTGCTCAATATATCAGATGTATTTGTAATAAGTTTACAATCTTATGTTTCAATATACTAATAAATCATAATACAAGGTAATAAATATTATACATGAGACTCATTTCCTTTTATTTATTCAAAGCGAAATTGCCCCAATAAGACGTAATACAGACTTATTAGATATTGGATTACTCCAACTATGTAGTTATACAGTGTAAAATACACAATCAGTATATGAACCCCAGTTGATACATTTCAGTCTACCTCAAGTACAGGACAATATATGGGGTGATAGATGTTAGGATATAGTTTACTAAATATTGTGTGATAGTGCATATTGCTACAATCCTACATCAGTCCGACTGCACTGACTGTAGATAAGACAATTATTGTCAAACATAATCTTTATACCTACTTATTTAACCCCCTTGTTACCATTACTGTTGCCCAAAATAAAATACAAACAACCCTCAATATTGGGTGGACTTCTTAGAATCGCCCGCAATATCTGTACAATCAGGTTACTGAACCTATTATTAACCAATATTCGCGACCTAGTTCCTATGTGTTTTTAAAGTGCACACACACACACACATTGATTTTATACAACTATTGTTCAAATAAAAGTTATGTTTTTATTGAATTCACTTGAATACAAAGTTTCTGGTCCTGAATGTGAGTTTATTATTCATTACAATCAGGGACGAAAGTGCTTCCCAAGTGCACTCTTTCCAGTTTTGATACCGTTTCTTGGGCTCTAGACTCAATCCAATAGCTCATACAAGAGACATATACACACATATACATATGTGGGTGTATATATATATATATATATATATTTATATATATTTATACTGATATGTTTAATTAATCAAATTCAGCAACCCTGTATTAATATCATTGTAGTGCTAGTGCCACCCCTTCTTCTTACAAAAAGCAGCATGATTCGTTATTGGGGATCGGAGATACAGCCCATTGAAGTTATGGGAGTAGGGGTGTCCAAAATCCCCGGTTCCCAAAGCAGCTCCCCTACAGTAATTCCCCCACCTCTTGTCCTTCCTAGGGGCTACTAATCCCCAACAAAGCAGAGCTCTGGGGCACATGGTTGCTGGAGCAACCTTTGGTAAATTTAGCGGGTGTCCTGCTGTCCTGTGGCTGACCGGGAATTCCAGGAGCCCGGCCAGCCTGAGAGGAGTTAGGTGGGTGTCCATTGTGATGCGGCCAACCGAGAGTTCCAGGAGCTTGGTCAGCCTAGAAGGGTTTTCCTGGTCATACACCAGCTCTTCACAAAACAAGCAAACAAAAGCTTCCAGAGATTGTGGTTGCTCTGAGGAGCCCAAAACCTCTGAGAAACAACAGGGGTGAGGTTGTAGGGGGGTGGGGGGTAGCCTTAGCTGTCTGGTATCAGTGACATCTCCCCCCCTTCAGTTCAGCAGACCCGGCTAGACCCTTAACGGGTAGGCCTGGGGCTGTCCGACGGTGGCCCTCCACTTCTCAGGTGCTGGGAGAGGTTATCCCATCTCTCCAGAGCTTGGGGCATCCTAGGAGGTTCCTGCTGGTGTTTATACCCTGTGCCCTGGGTGCAGGGATAGTCACATAAGGCAAAGTCCTGAACAAGTTTGCTAAGGCCGGCTCCCAAACAATTGCTGTCCCACAAGTTCCAGTGTCCTTAAGTTCCATGGCCACACTGCCTCTCTCTGTGACACTCTGTTTAGTACCGGCTGACCCACCCACAAACAAAGCTAGTGCCAGTTTCCCAGCTGTATTCCCACCCCAGACCGGAGGGGGAGGTTGATCCTTGGTGGGGCAGGTAAAGCTCGGGTGCCCAAACATGTGGCACCAACTGTATATGCTTTTATCCTCCTTGCCCGATGCAACGCATACCCTCGGTGAGAAATATTCCGGGACAAGAAAAGGGTAGAGACCCTGCCAAGCTACTGAGAGGAGAGTCCGTCTGTCTCTTCTCCTAAGGAGGAGATCTACCGCTGGGGAGGGAGGTCTGCTACCTCCGCTCCATAGGAAACTGTGCTGCCACTGGGGAAGGAGACCGGTAGTCTCTGCTCCCTGGACGGGGTTCTGCCACTGTGGAGAGAGACCAACTGTCTCCTTTCCCAGAAAGGAATTCGGCCGCTGGGGAGAGATATCGATAACATCTCTCCCTGCAAGGGCTTCTCTGTAAGGGGAGGGAGGACGACTACCTCCATTCCCGAAGGATGGATCTGCCACTGGGGAGAGAGACCGACTGTCTCCTCTCCCAGGAAGGGGTTCTGCTTACGGGGAAGGAGGACGACTACCTCCTCTCCCAGGGTATGACTCTGCCGCTGGGGAGAGAGACTGACTGTCTCGTCTCCCAGAAAGGAATTCGGCCGCTGGGGAGAGATATCGATAACATCTCTCCCTGCAAGGGCTTCTCTGTAAGGGGAGGGAGGACGACTACCTCCATTCCCGAAGGATGGATCTGCCACTGGGGAGAGAGACCGACTGTCTCCTCTCCCAGGAAGGGGTTCTGCTTACGGGGAAGGAGGACAACTACCTCCACTCCAAGGGGATGGCTCTGCCGCTGGGGAGAGATACCAACTGTCTCCTCTCCCTGCTCCTGGCTCTGCCGCTGGGGAGAGAAACTGACCGTCTCCTCTCCCGGGAAGGGGTTCTGCTGCTGGGGAGAGTTATCAACATCCATCTCTCCCTGCAAGGGGTTCTCTGTAAGGGGAGGGAGCATGACCACCTCCACTCCCAGGGGATACTTCTGCCACTGGGGAGAGAGACTGACTGTCTCCTCTCCCGGGAAGGGGTTCTGCTCACAGGGAGGGAGGATGACTACCTCTGCTCCCAGGGGATGGCTCTGCCGCTGGGGAGAGAAACTGACTGTCTCCTCTCCCGGGAAGGGGTTCTGCTCACAGGGAGGGAGGATGACTACCTCTGCTCCCAGGGGATGGCTCTGCCGCTGGGGAGAGAAACTGACTGTCTCCTCTCCCTGCTCCTGGCTCTGCCGCTGGGGAGAGAAACCGACCGTCTCCTCTCCCGGGAAGGGGTTCTGCTGCTGGGGAGAGATATCGATATCATCTCTCCCTGCAAGGGCTTCTCTGTAAGGGGAGGATGACTACCTCCACTCCCGAAGGATGGATCTGCCGCTGGGGAGAGAGACCGACTGTCTCCTCTCCCAGGAAGGGGTTCTGCTTACGGGGAGGGAGGACGACTACCTCCTCTCCCAGGGTATGACTCTGCCGCTGGGGAGAGAGACCGACTGTCTCCTCTCTCTGCTCCTGTCTCTGCCGCTGGGGAGAGAGACTGACTGTCTCGGCTCCCAGGAAGGGGTTCTGCTTACGGGGAAGGAGGACGACTACCTCCGCTCCAAGGGGATGGCTCTGCCGCTGGGGAGAGAGACCGACTGTCTCCTCTCCCTGCTCCTGGCTCTGCCGCTGGGGAGAGAAACCGACCGTCTCCTCTCCTGGGAAGGGGTTCTGCTGCTGGGAAGAGTTATCAACATCCATTTCTCCCTGCAAGGGGTTCTCTGTAAGGGGAGGGAGCACGACCACCTCCACTCCCAGGGGATGTTTCTGCCACTGGGGAGAGAGACTGACTGTCTCCTCTCCCAGCTCCTGGCTCTGCCACTGGGGAGAGAGACCGACTGTCTCCTCTCCCGGGAAGGGGTTCTGCTTACAGGGAGGGAGGATGACTACCTCCGCTCCCAGGGGATGGCTCTGCCGCTGGGGAGAGAGACTGACTGTCTCCTCTCCCTGATCCTGGCTCTGCCACTGGGGAGAGAGACAGACTGTCTCCTCTCCTGGGAAGGGTTCGGTTGCTGGGGAGAGTTATTGACATCCATCCCTCCCTGCAAGGGGTTCTCTGTAAGGGGAGGTAGGATGACTTCCTCCTCTCCCTGGTTTCCTGGAGCTGTTACAGGTGCTGGACAGAGGCTGGCTGTTGCTTCTGCTAGGGTGGCCCCATGGTCCAAGACCATAAGCTCGGAGCCAGATTGCTGATCGGGATCCAGCAGCTCTGCATATTCCTGGACAATCATAAAATTCAGATCGGTTTAAAGCCAAGGCACTCCCGAGAGATCCAACAGCTATTCGCAAATTTCAGCCAGTCTTTCGTCAGTCATATCCCCAAAGTTGGGGTCCTTTAGTATCTTTTCAAATAGTAATCCAGGGCTGCCAAAGCCAAAGCCCTCTGTTAGGTAGACCTCCTCCATCCATGACTGCACATGCATAGCATACCACTGGAGGGCTCGGTAGCCATCTTCCAGCGCCATCTCTGTCTGGACCAGTCTGTGAAAGGCAATCAGCTGTTCTTCCCTGGGCTGCTCTCCCAGGAAAGGCATTTGTAAATCTAGCTGGAGCCAGTACCTTTCTGTATCAGTGGGGAGGACCTTTCCAAAACAGTCCCTCTCCTGGTGGAGAGCCTTCCTCCAGAGTCGCTAATGGAAAAAGTTCCTCTCTTCCCGCTCGTTCTGTGCAGAACCAGGACCATACAGCGTGGCCAGCGCCTCTGGTATTTTCCATTGGAACTCGGCCTCCATGGTTACTGGTTACTGTGGCACTTCTCTGTCAGCAGGAACCTTGTGGAAGAAGCAGATCCTGCCGCTGCCAGACAATGTGATGGATACCCCGGCTACCCCGACTGGGTAGCTCCACCAAACGGGTCTTGCTTCCTCCCTGCCGACTGCAGCTATGTAGCTAGCAAGTGACCACAGCCTGTAGCCACCCCGATTCCCGACAGCATCAGTACCCAGGGTCCCACCCTGTGGCAGACTCCAGCTACTCAGACTGGGTAGCTCTGCCTCTGAGGATCCTTTCTTTGCCTGGAACAGGCTGTTATGTAGCCCAGGAAAGTGATTTTAGCTGGAGCCCACCCAAATAACTAGACAGACTAGCATTCAGATGAAACAAGAACTGCCTTTATTGGGGCAAACACACATCTTTTATTCACACACACACACATCTTTATAAAACAGTTAGACAATGCCACAGTTTTCCCACCATTCACGCCCCTCCAGACTGACCGGCGCCTCCATAGCAACCATAGTCTCACAGAATCCCAGGACACAGTGGTGACGGTTTTTGGGGTGATCCTGGGGGAGCGGCAGCACTTCCAGGATGTCATTTGAAAGCTCTTGGTCCCCAGATGCCGCAGTGCAAAAAGCAGCGAGATTCATTATTGGAGACCGGAGATACAACCTGTTGAAGTTATGGGAGTAAGGGTGTCCAACACCCCCAGTTCCCAAAGCAGCTCCCCTCCGGTAATTCCCCCACCTCTTGTCCTCCCTAGGGGACACTAATCCCCAAAAGAGCGGAGCTCTGGGGCACATGGTTGCTGGAGCAACCGCAGGTAAAGTTAGCAGGTGTCCTGCTGTCCTGTGGACGACCGGGAGTTTCAGGAGCCCAGCCAGCCTGAGAGGAGTTAGGCGGGTGTTCGTTGGGAGGTGGCCAAACAGGAGTTCCAGGAGCCCAGCCAGCCTAGAAGGGTTTTCCTGGTCATACACCATCTCTTCACAAAACAAGCAAACAAAAGCTTCCAGAGATTGTGGTTGCTCTGAGGAGCCCAAAACCACTGGTCATGGGCCATATACCCCACAGCAGAAAAATGAGAATTTGGCACTTGGCTTGTTATAATGTTTGGCTGTAATATTAATTAATGTATTATCCACCAGTAGTCTTAGTCTCTGCCTTCTATATACAATTATCCCCAATAGATAAAAATACATAAAGGTTTTAACACTCGTTTCCAAGGATAGGCTAATTTGGTCATTAAGGAAACATATACATATGTAATATAAGCAAAAATATTTAGCATGTGGTTCCCAGTTAATATTCATATTGTCCTCCAAAACAATGCTAGGATCCCTAAAATTATCTAGAGCATTGATTTAAGAACCCAAAACTTATGTGACGAACCTTAATAATAATAAACCAGATTAACCCGTATAGTAAATAGTTGTAAATGGAGGAACCTGCATAAACTTAACCAAGTACACTGATACTCTAGACAAATTATCTAACCTATAACTAGCATATATTATAGAGATCAGTAGTAGCATACTTATTAAGGTGCAATATATGTATTTACACATTTTGTAGCATCTTTATAGCATATGCAAATTCAATGATTCAAATGAATTAGGATTAATGCATCTTTATGATTGCTTATCCTTTAACATTTTGCTTGGTGTGTTTTTTTGTTACAAAGTTAATAATATTATACAATTTGCCATATATATTGACTAACTTTGTAACCATGAGCTTCTCTGCTTTGTTTCTACTATGTATTTATGATTCTTTGTTTAGATGTATAATAGCCCTTTAAATGTGACTAGAAGCTAATCATGTGATTATAATAAGCTACCAATAGAAGCAAAGGCTTTCCTTTAAATCAAGTTGTATTTTAAGCAAGATCATGTCTATGATTAAGGCACTCACGCCGAAACATGTTAGACACTTCTGTCTAAACCTTTAAATTGGTAAAATAAAGCTTTGTTTTAACAGCACCAAGGATTCATGCTGGTTTGTTCTTTGATTATGCTTTGAAACTTATCCTCTTGCACCGGGCGTTTCCCTTTCCTGCTGAACTGGGCTGGAGTTTGTTTGATGTAGGTACTCAGCGGTCAGGTGAGCAGGTTGTTTTTGAGAGAGCTGTTACTAGTCTGAACATACAGCATACTTCAGTGGATATGGCTCATTATTTTTGCTGCTGAAAAGAGGAAACATTTCAGCCTGTATAACTACCGCATTGGCAAACAGGGGAACAAATTCAAAGCGGACCTGCATAGTTCCCGGGGGACCGGTGATCATCTGGACTCTGAGGAGCAAAGTGTGTTCCGTTTATTGTTCAAGGCAGTGTATGCTCTACTCTGTAGCTGGAAGGTAGGAGCCTTGAACAGGGCAGACTTCATGTTAGTTAACCTAAGACATCCTAAGCAACTAATTGGTGAAAATTTTCACTATTATTCTAAGACTGTAGACATTCAGTATTTATCTATTTTGCTTGCCATCGATACACATTACTGTCAAGTTTTACTGTGTTTTGAGCATATTTAATTATCTACATACATTTTTTATTTACTATATTATAAGTGGAATATATTCATGTTTGGTATTGATATACACATCTTCAGTAGTATTAAATAGTCCCATATATGTTGACCAGATAAGCCTATCAATAATAGGAAACATGAGTGTATTTAATGAACACTTTAAAATATATATATTAAACTATAGCAGTATTTGATAATGAAACAGTTTTTCTATGTCTGCTGTCCTTGATAGACTAAAACTGGCATTAGAGCCAAAAGGGTTGACTGTTAAGAGACATACATTCCCCAAGGGCCTACGAGAGACAAGCGCCAAAGGGCCAATAAGAGACAAGCTCCAATTAAGGGCGTAAACAAATTCTATTGGAGTGATTCAGAGAATGAAGGAGTGGTCTATCACTGATATAGGCTTTCACACATTGCAAGAGGGGACAGAGTCACTTTAAAAAAAAAACATAGATATACACTTGTGGGCGATTGTCTCTGAACCCTGGTTGAAAAATCTTTCTTTAGGCAAGTAAGATAATTTTGTGATCTGTACCCTTGCAATAAGTGGAATATCATTTCACGTATGACCAATAGAATATTGGAAAAGCTGAAACTCTGAAATTTGGTTATTTTGTAATGTATGGCAATTTTTTATAATTTAATATTTTAAATCAAATTAATTCTTTATAGCATAGTTAAATGGTAGCTGTGATTTAAAAGGGTATTTTATATTTTAAACGTATGTCCTATTGGCCTGTGTAGTCTAAAAATAAGTATATTGATGCTAAGTTCTTCTCTAGTTGTTGGTGTTTAAGCATCGTAAGTTACTGATCCATATTTTGGCATTGGACTAAGTGTTGCTGGTTAAAAGCACATTGTTCTGGTAAAATTTGTGTGGGGGGAGATTTGTTAAGTTTCATTTTGAGTAAGGTAAATTTATAAAAAAATATTTGTATAGCTTACTTTGCATAGAAAATTGTAACAGCATAGACATATAATTGATTCATAATCTGTTTTCTACATAATTAAATTCCATGTGTATATAAAGCTTAATTGATCAGAACTAAGGAAAAAATATTATTTTTTATTAAAAATATAGTTACGTAAATATATAATACGTTTGGAGGTTACTACTGAGGTATAATTAAATAATATTGTAACCTAGGTTATATCTAATATTCCATAAGGGACACATTTAAATCAATGTAAGTAATGTAGTTATAAATTGTTAAAGAGAAGTTGCATGCCCAATAACACTATAAAATTTGTTGGTAAATAGCAACTACATATAAAAAAGGTTGAGATAATTACTATTAGTAGTAGTAGTAATATTTCTTCTTTTTGCATTGTTTTTCTTTTGTGAGTTGAGATGTTCATGCATTTTTATGTCCATGTTCATTAGCTGACTGGGATAGATGACTCTTCACAAAAAAGAGAAAATTACCTATTTTATAAGAGGGATCACTTACCACATTGTAACAATTAAAGCCCAGAGCAAAATAAAATATTTTATATGTGTTGACAATTTCATTGACGATCACCTGCTCTCTAAAGGGGTGAGTCCCAAATGCTAGTGGCATTAAACACATACACAGTATATGTAAATACTGATATACTGTATGTATGTTTATATATATATATATATATTCCAAAGACAAGTCGCACTCTCTAAATTTAACACACAACAAACTGATTTATTCTGTGACATATTGGGGTCTTTGCCCCTTCCCCTGAGGAAGTAAATTTCAATGTAAAAGAAGTAATTCGGCTAGATTTAGAGTTTGGCGGTAGCTGTCAAAACCAGCGTTAGGGGGTCCTAACGCTGGTTTTTACCGCCCGCTGGTATTTGGAGTCAGTCATTAAAGGGTCTAACGCTCACTTTGCAGCCGCGATCCTCCAACGCCAATTGCGTATCCTATCTTTCAATGGGATCTTTCTAACGCCGATATTTAGAGTCGTGGCTGAAGTGAGCGTTAGAAATCTAACGACAAAACTCCAGCCGCAGAAAAAAAACAGGAGTTAAGAGCTTTTTGGGCTAATGCCGGTTCATAAAGCTCTTAACTACTGTGCTCTAAAGTACACTAACACCCATAAACTACCTATGTACCCCTAAACCGAGGTCCCCCCACATCGCCGCCACTATAATACATTTTTTTAACCCCTAATCTGCCGACCGCACACCGCCGCCACCTACGTTATACTTATATACCCCTAATCTGCTGCCCCTAACACCGCCGACCCCTATATTATATTTATTAACCCCTAATCTGCCCCCCCAACGTCGCTGACACCTACCTACACTTCTTAACCCCTAATCTGCCGACCGGACCTCACCTCTACTCTAATAAAGTTATTAACACCTAAAGCTAAGTCTAACCCTAACACTAACACCCCCCTAAGTTAAATATAATTTAAATCTAACAAAATAAATTAACTCTTATTAAATAAATTATTCCTATTTAAAGCTAAATACTTACCTGTAAAATAAACACTAATATAGCTACAATATAAATTATAATTATATTGTAGCTATTTTAGGATTAATATTTATTTTACAGGCAACTTTGTAATTATTTTAACCAGGTACAATAGCTATTAAATAGTTAATAACTATTTAATAGCTACCTAGTTAAAATAATTACAAAATTACCTGGAAAATAAATCCTAACCTAAGTTGCAATTAAACCTAACACTACACTATCAATAAATTACTTAAATAAAAGACCTACAATTATCTACAATTAAACTTAACACTACACTATCAATACATTAATTAAATACAATACCTACAAATAAATGCAATTAAATAAACTAACTAAAGTAAAAAAAATAAAAAAAGAACTAAGTTACAAAAAATAAAAAAATATTTACAAACATTAGAAAAATATTACAACAATTTTAAACTAATTACACCTACTCTAAGCCCCCTAATAAAATAACAAAGCCCCCCAAAATAAAAAAATGCCCTACCCTATTCTAAAATTAAAATAGAAAAGCTCTTTTACCTTACCAGCCCTTAAAAGGGCCATTTGCGGGGCATACCCCAAAGAATTCAGCTCTTTTGCCTGGAAAAAAAAACATGCAATACCCCCCCACCAACATTACAACCCACCACCCACATTCCCTAATCTAACCCAAACCCCCTTAAGTAAACCTAACACTAAGCCCCTGAAGATCTTCCTACCTTATCTTCACCACCCGGGTATCACACCGATCCATCCTGGCTCCGATGTCTTGATCCAAGCCCAAGCGGGGGCTGAAGACATCTATCCTCCTGCTGAAGTCTTGATCCAAGCGGGCAGAAGAGGACATCCGGAAATTCAAACATCTTCATCCAGGCGGCATCTTCTATGTTCTTCCATCCGATGACGAACGGCTGATCTTCAAGACCTCCAGCGCGGATCCATCCTCTTCTTCTGACGACTAGACGAATGAAGGTTCCTTTAAGGGACGTCATCCAAGATGGCGTCCCTCGAATTCCCATTGGCTGATAGGATTCTATCAGCCAATTGGAATTAAGGTAGGAAAATTTATATATTCCTCTAAATAAGTCAATATGGTATAATGTTCATGGTCAAGATCCACTATGTGTGTTATTTTCAGCAATTGTTTTTTTTGTGCCGAAGAACCTGTAATCAAGCATTAAGCTCTTGAATTTAAATGTGGGCGTTTTGCTTTGTTACATTTACAATGTATTCTGTATATAATATTTAATCGAAGGGACAGTAGCTTAGGAGTAATTGACCATCAGCTCTTTAATTCAGTTAATGAAAGCTCCTGGTTTATAAATAGCTCTGAAAATCACTACCCCCAAACTTATATTCCATGTGAAAAAATGGAAACTTTATGTTCTTTTTTTTGGTTTTATGTAACTTCTTTTAGTTAGTGTTGACTGAAGGGATTAACTAAAGAAATTGTTTGAATTAATTATTGTATAAACAATTACATGCTCTATCTTTTAGTTATCTAATTTATTTCTGCATAATAGGGATTGGCTGATCCATATGGGTTAGTAATCAACCCATTGTCCATAAATATTGTATGTGAATGCTCATCATAGGAATTTTTTTGTGTGGTAGCCCAGTAGGTAGCACTGTATTAGTGAACAGGTTTGATTATACCAGCTTTTTCACATTATAAACAATTAATATTAATGTCATTTCTGTTCCAGATATGTTTGAGAAGGCTGAAGCCAGTCATTGACCTATTCCATGAAACCCACAGCCACTCAAGTCTCTCAAGTGGAACCCTGAAAAAGAAGAGTGTAAAAGAAAATTGTGCTCTCAAAATCTCTTCTCAGTGGAAAGTAAAGACCCACATGTCTAACAGATAAAACAAGAACAGGTGTCATTGTGTTACATTAAGATTTATTTGATCCTGCCCTTCTGTATCCTGAGTCTCCTTTCTGTGTCAGATCTGCTCAGATCCCATGCACAAGATACACAGATAAAATATTCCTTATTATGGCTTTTAGAATGGCTCCAAGCTGTTTATTTAACTATGTGTTTATTTTTCTAACCATTTTCTTTCCCTTTACTATACTTTAAGGACAATTAAATACAGAAGAATTACATAATTAACAAGTTCATAATAAAAACAACACTTACTCTGAATTTTAAATAAGCACTAGAATTTTTTGAGAAATTAATTTTTTTTTCCATTTGCCGACCCCCTGTATCATGTGACAGCAATCAGCCAATCACAGACTAGTATATGTAATGTATACACTGAATTTTTACACATACCCAGTAGGATATGGTGCTTTAAGAAAGTGTGCTAGATTGTGCAATATTTGATAATTGAAATAAATAGGAAAGCATTTTAAAATAGCATGCTCTATCTGAATCATGAAATCTTGACTTTTGTGTCCATTTGAGTGTTTATTTGAGTGTTTATTGAATTAATTTTATATCTTGTTCTGCTCACATGCACATTAGTAATTAAAATTAGTGATGTCGCAAACATAAAAATTTGGGTTCGCTTACAGCGAACGCGAACTTCTACAAAAGTTTGCGAACGGGCGAACCGGGCGAACCGCCATAGACTTCAATAGGCAGGCGAATTTTAAAACCCACAGGGAATCTTTCTGGCCACAATAGTGATGGAAAAGTTGTTTCAAGGGGACTAACACCTGGACTGTGGCATACCGGAGGGGGATCCATGGCAAAACTCCCATGGAAAATTACATAGTTGATGCAGAGTCTGGTTTTAATCCATAAAGGGCATAAATCACCTAACATTCCTAAATTGTTTGGAATAACGTGCTTTAAAACATCAGGTATGATGTTGTATCGATCAGGTAGTGTAAGGTTTACGCCTGCTTCACAGTGCGCAGTGTAGGTGATATACCTGCCCTGACCATGCTTTGCAGACCAGGTATCAGTGGTCAGATGGACCCTTGCACCAACACTGTGTGCCACACATGCCATTATAGCAGACTTATATGGCTTTGGCGTTGCTTTTTGGTAATTAGAAGGCTGCTAAATGCCACTGCGCACCACACATGTTTTATGCCCAGCAGTGAAGGGGTTAATTAGGGAGCATGTAGGCAGCTTGTAGAGTTAATTTTAGCTTAAGTGTAGTGTAGTAGACAACCAAAAGTATTGATCTAGGCCCATTTTGGTATATTTCATGCCACCATTTCACCGCCAAATGCGATCAAATTTAAAAAAAACTTAAATTTTTTCGCAATTTTAGGTTTCTCACTGAAATTATTTACAAACAGCTTGTGCAATTATGGCACAAATGGTTGTAAATGCTTCTCTGGGATCCCCTTTGTTCAGAAATAGCAGACATATATGACTTTGGCATTGCTTTCTGGTAATTAGAAGGCCGCTAAATGCTGCTGCGCATCACATGTGTATTATGGCTAGCAGTGAAGGGGTTAATTAGGTAGTTTGTAGGGAGCTTGCAGGGTTAATTTTAGCGTTAGTGTAGAGATCAGCCTCCCACCTGACACATCAGACCCCCTAATCTCTCCCAAACAGCTCCCTTCCCTCCCCCACCCTACAATTGTCCCCGCCATCTTAAGTACTGGCAGAAAGGTTTTTATTTTTATTTTTTTTTTAAGCATATTTACATATGCTGTGGTGTAGCATCCCCCCTTATCCCCTAACCTCCCTTACCCCCCCCAAAAAAAAACAGCTCTCTAACCTTCCCCATCTGCCTTATTGGCAGCCATCTTGGGTACTGGCAGCTGTCTGCTATTATTTCACAGTCAAAAAAGTGTTGTTTTTTTAATGTACACTGCTGTTACACCAGATATGAGTGGTGGCACTGGGCAAGTGGGCACAGTATATGCTGTGAGCCTGAAAAACACGCTGACAGGCAGGCAGGCAACTGCAATTAGATTACACAGGAAAAAAAAAATGCAGACTGATGTTCTAGCCCTAAAAAGGGCTTTTTGGGGTGCTGTCCTTACAGCAGAGATCAGATGAGTCCTTCAGGACTGTAGTGGACACTGAATACACTAGCCTAGCTATCGATTTCCCTATTAAATCATCAGCAGCTACACTGTCCCTCCTCTCACTAAGAATGCAGCTTCCGAATGAATCTAAAATGGATGCTGTCCAGGAGGTGGGAGGGTCTGGGTGGGAGGGTCTGCTGCTGATTGGCTGGAATGTGTCTTCTGACTGTGAGGTACAGGGTCAAAGTTTACTCAATGATGAGGAATCGGGGGCAGACCGAACATCGCATATGTTCGCCGTCCGCAGCAAACGCGAACATGCTATGTTTGCCGGGAACTATTCGCCGGCGAACTATTCACGACATCACTAATTAAAATACTCAGTATGCAGGACTTAATAGGCTCAAGGGAAGAGGTTGTTGCTTAGCAGCATTATGATACAGCTGAAAAGTCGTATTTGACTTTTGCCAGTCAAACATGGAGAGCCATTTGTTTTTGCTTTCTGTCATCTTTTGGCTATCTGTTTTCTTTTATGTTGTTCTGCATTTTCTTTGGTAATTAGATGATTTTATTTAGTTGTTTACAAGATACTGGTGTATTTTGGGTCAGTTTGAGTTCTCTGCTTCTAAATGACTCAAGATATAAAGCGATTCACAAACCCAAGGTTAAAAAAATACAGATGAACTCCATACTGCACACAAATACCAGTGCTGCTTTGATCTGGTTTTACGTGCTCATGCACAATTTCCCCATAGACATCAATAGGAAGAGCTGGCTAAAAAAATCCTAACACCTGCATTAACGGAAAGTAAAGCTCCGTAACGCAGCCACATTGATTCCTATGGGGAAAGAAAAATTATGTTTAAAACTAACACCCTAACATAAACCCTGAGTCTAAACACCACTAATCTGCTGCCCCTGACATCGCTGACACCTACATTACACTTATTAACCCCTTATCTGCCGTCCCTGACATTGCCGCCACCTACCTACACTTATTAACCCCTAATCTGCCACCCCCAACACCGCCGCCACCACTATAATAAAGTTATTAACCCCTAAACCTCTGGCCTCCCATATCACTAACACTAAATAAATGTATTAACCCCTAAGCCTAACCCTAAGTCTAACCCTAACACCCCTAACTTTAACATAACTAAAATAAATCTAAATAAAAATTACTATTATTACCTAAATGATACCTATTTAAGACTAAATACTTGCCTGTAAAATAAACCCTAAGCTAGCTACAATATAACTAATAGTTACATTGTAACTGTTTTATTTAACAGGTAAGTTTGTATTTATTTTAACTAGGTAGACTAGTTAGTAAATAGTTATTAACTATTTACTAGCTACCTAGTTAAAATAAATGCAGTTACCTGTAAAATAAAACCTAACCTGTCTTACACTAAAACCTAACATCACACTAAAATTAAATAAATTAAATTAACAAAATACATTTAGCAAAATTACAAAAAAATAATAAACACTAAATTACACAAAATAAAAAAGAAATTATCAAATATTTAAACTAATTACACCTAATCTAATAGCCCTATCAACATAAAAAAGCCCCCCAAAATAAAAAACCCTAGCCTACACTAAACTGCCAATTGCCCTTAAAAGGGCCTTTTGCGGGGCATTGCCCCAAAGAAATCAGCTCTTTACCTGTAAAAAATAAATAAAAACAACCCCCCAACAGTAAAATCCACCACCCACACAACCAACCCCTCCCCAAAAAAAAACTACCTAAAAAACCTAATCTCCCCATTACCCTGAAAAGGGCATTTGGATGGACATTGCCCTTAAAAGGGTATTAAGCTCTTTTACATTGTCCAAAGTCCCTAATCTAAAAATAAAACCCACCCAATAAACCCTTAAAAACCTAACACTAACTCCCGAAGATCCACTTACAGTTTTTGAAGACCGGACATCCATCCTCATCCAGCTGGGAGAAGTCTTCATCCAAGCGGCAAGAAGTCCTCAACGAAGCCAGGAGAAGTCTTCATCCAAGCGGCAAGAAGTCGTCCTCCAGGCGGAACATCCAATAGAATGCGAGCTCAATCCTATTGTCTGATTGGATCAGCCAATAGGATTAAAGCTCAATCCTATTGGCTGATTGCATTGCACGGTTGTCTTGAAGATGGAGCTGCTCCACGTCGGAAGTATGAAGATAGAAGATGCCTGGATGAAGACTTTTGCCCACCTGGAGGACGACTTCTTGCCACTTGGATGAAGACTTCTCCCGGCTTTGTTGAGGACTTCTTGCCGCTTGGATGAAGACTTCTCCCGGCTGGATGAGGATGGATGTCCGGTCTTCAAAAACTGTAAGTGGATCTTTGTGGAATAGTGTTAGGTTTTTTAAGGGTTTATTGGGTGGGTTTTATTTTTAGATTAGGGACTTTGGGCAAAGTAAAAGAGCTAAATGCCCTTTTAAGGTCAATGCTCATACAAATGCCCCTTTCAGGGCAATGGGGAGCTTAGGTTTTTTTAGGTAGTTTTTTTTTGGGGGGGTTGCTTGTGTGGGTGGTGGGTTTTACTTTTGGGGGGTTGTTTGTATAATTTTTTTTTACAGGTAAAAGAGCTGATTTCTTTGTGGCAATGCCCCGCAAAAGGCCCTTTTAAGGGCCATTGGCATTTTAGTGTAGGCTAGGGATTTTTTTATTTTGGGGGGCTTTTTATTTTGATAGGGCTATTAGAGTAGGTGTAATTAGGTTAAATATATATGTGCAATTCATTTCAGATTGATTCGGAAATTCGGAAAATTCAGAAAATTCGGAGATTCGGATCGAACCGAATTTCCGAATTAAAATACTGCCGAATTTACTGAATAAATCCAAATTAGTTCGGATTTATTTGGTAAATTTGGATGACCATGGATTACACTAGTATTGTACAGTATATTAGGTTATATCACTCTGCTATGGGATACACCTTATATACAGTACATAATACTAGTCTAATACACAGCACACATACCGAAATTCCGAATTTCCGAACCGAATCAAACCGAATCCAGCCGAATTTTTTCTAATCTGAATGAATCTGAAATAAATCCGAAACAAATTCATTCAAAGTTTTCCGAATTCGAATTTGAATTCGAAAATCGAAAAACTCTGAATCAATCCGAACCGAACCAAAACGAATTTTCCGATCATGCACATATCTAGATTTTATTATATAGGTAACTTTGTATTTATTTTAACTAGGTAGCTAGCAAATAGTTAATAAAATAAATACAAACTTACCTGTGAAATAAAAATAAAACATAAGCTAGATACAATATAACTATTAGTTATATTGTTGCTATCCTAGGTTTTTTTTACAAGTAAGTATGTATTTACTTTTAAATAGGAATAATTTAGCTTTAATTGTAATTTTTATTTGGTATTATTTTAATTATGTTAAAGTTAGTGGGTGTTAGGGTTAGGGTTATGTTAGAGTTAGGGTTAGACTTAGAGTTAGGTTTATGGGTTAATAACTTTAGTATAGTGGCGGCGACATTGGGGGCAGCAGATTAGGGGTTAATAAGTGTAGTTATGTGGTGGCGATTTTGGGGGCAGCAGATTAGCAGTTAATAACAGTAATGTAGGTTGTGGCGATGTTAGGGACAGCAGATTGCGGATTAATAAGTGTATGTAGGTGGCAACAACATTGGGGCCAGCAGATTAGGCATTAATAATATTTAACTAGTGTTTACGATGCAGGAGTGTGGCGGTTTAGGGGTTAATATGTTTATTATAGTGGCGGCGATGTCCGGAGCGTCAGATTAGGGGTTTATAATTTTATTTTAATGTTTGCGATGCGGGAGAGCCTAGGTTTAGGGGTTAATAGGTAGTTAATGGGTGTTAGTTTACTTTGTGACACTTTAGTTATGAGTTTTATGGTACAGCTCTGTAACGTAAAACTCATAACTACTGACTTTTTTGTGTGCGATACAGATCTTGTAGTTATAGGCTGTACCACTGACTTTTTGGCCGGACAAGCAAACTCGTAATACCGGCCATTGAAAAAGGGCTTTTTAAAAAGTGCGGTAGTTACGTTGAGTGACGGACAAAAAATTGTGCAGTACAGCTGTACCTACAAGACTCGTAATAGCAGGGGTAGTTAAAAAGTAGTGTTATGAGGCTTTCTCACTCATAACGCAAAACTCATAATCTATCCATTAGTCAAGTCTCAACGGAGATATATATATATATATATATATATATATATATATATATATAATGGTTCAAAGAGAGCACTCTCAATTCCAAAGTTTAAATGCCAGGGTGCTAGCAGATATGTATATAAATGAAGGAAAGCACTCTCTGGTCTTTTGGTGGTGAATATTTAATCAAGCGTGACGTTTCGGGGACACACTCCCCTTCCTCAGACAAACAAAAACTGCATTCAACTGAAAATTTAAACAAAATAAGCCCCTCCCCCAGTGAAGAAATTGCGCCAAAAACAGTTGTCATGGTGATCCTCAATAAACAAGTACTGGCTATCTAGAGCCTAGTGCACAGTGCATCATACTCAATAACAGAAAAGCTCTATATAAGCATCAAAAAACAACATATTACAAAGAGCATTTCATGTGAAAATACATTTGTAAAATGCATTTAAAAATACATTCATTCCCCTAACGTGCTGTATTGTAATGGCATACGCAATGATATCATCTCAAAAAATCGTGATACAGATACACCTATCCCACATGTGTCCCCTAGCACCCTGGTTCAAGTGAACTGTGTACATAATATAGTTAGTGCAGTGTCTAGTGATTAATAGTGTTTAACAACCTAGATGGCCACCAGGAAACATAATGTTTGAGGACTGTAATTACGCTCAACCATAAAATCATAATCCAGGTTCACAGAAATATCATATAACCTCCGGTACCTGTTTATACTGTTTTACTACAGTTAATTCAAACTCTATCATTCAATATTTAAATACCTAAATACCTGTTCAGTGTATTCCAGTTGCGATGGAGCACTAAGATGCAGCGGGGGACACGCTCCTCATGGCCATGCCGTGACGTAAACAATAGGCGCCATACCTCACTAGATTGTTAGTTGCCATAGCAACAATACACATAGAACAGCCCGTGGGAAAGCCTTAGGAATGCTACGATCGCCACTCAGTAACAAATGACAGTTCCCACTTTACTGGGGCTGGTTCAAGCCCAAATGTTCATTATACTTCTCTACCTGGTCCAGTATAGTTAAGTTGCGGGAAAGCACTTAATGTTACGTGGGACCAGCTCATCAACCCTGCCGGGGCGTAACCAAGACGCTCCGTGACTCTCTAAGTTAATGGTTGCCATAGCAACAAAATATGCAACAAACTGGTGACCAAGGAAAGTATCATTATCAATCGATTGCGACTAACCCGCCACTATGCAAGGAACCAATACATGCCTAACCTATGAACCAAGGAAAAAGGAACTGAATAAAGGATGACACATAATATCTGGCATATAACTATGTGAATCAATAGACACCCCTGGAGGGTCCATTCAGTACCCCTGCATACCACTTTTATATAACTGGTCAATCCCTAAAATATCCTAAACTCTTAAGGAAAATGTATTTTTTATTTTTTATTTTTATTTTTTATTTTATTTATTTACTTATATGTTTTGTTTTGTGAATATGAGTCTATTTGCCTGTTGAGTCTAGTGCTTGTTGACTTAGTTTATTTGTTTATGTTGGAGATTTGTACTTTTGTTGGGGTGTTCCACAATCCTTTCATCATTATTTTCCTATACACATTGATCAGCACATATACAGTTTAAACATACATTTCCTTAAGAGTTTAGGATATTTTAGGGATTGACCAGTTATATACAATTGGTATGGAGGGGTACTGAATGGACCCTCCGAGGGTGTCTATTGATTTACATAGTTATATGCCAGATATTATGTGTCATCCTTTATTCAGTTCCTTTTTCCTAAGTTCATAGGTTAGGCATGTATTGGTTCCTTGCATAGTGGCGGGTTAGCCGCAATCGATTGATAATGATACTTTCCTTGGTCACCAGTTTGTTTGCATATTTTGTTGCTATGGCAACCAGTAACTTAGAGAGTGACCAGCAATTAGACACTGCATTACAAAACAAATGTTTTGGGCTTCCGGTAAAGGAGGAGCTAGATGGATCACTCGACAGCAGTGTGCTACCTGTGTGCTACCTAAAGGAGCTCTCCTGAGATCTTAATGGCCGTAGTCCGTTGTTAGAGTATCTTCTTTCCACTCCCTAGGACCAAGCCTTGTCGATATCAGGGCAGACCTGGAAGCCTGCACACAGCCGTTTGGGCTCATTCGCTAGGGCCACAGTCGGAGGGTCTACCCAAAAACCTGTCTTAAGTTAAAGCGCCCTTTTACCAAGGAGAGGAGAGCTAGGGCAGTGTGGCTAAGGAGCTGCGATGTGACTGGAGATAACTGTTAACATTGCCCCTTGATTTTGCCAGACTACCGAGAGAGGAAATGGACAGACAGCAAAGTATGAATACCTGCGGAGGACACCCTCAACGCTGTGAGTAGATGGCCCACAGAGAGACTCACCTGGCTGAGAGCGGAGTCGTAACAGAGGCTGATCACGCCCACATAGCACGCTTCTCAAACGGAGCATCAGGAGGGTGCGCGGAGCACCAATGGATTACCGGTCGGTCGAGACCGCAGCGTTGAGGACTCCCTGTCGAAAATTGTGAGGTGGCAACAGTCGGATCAAGAGGAGGTACCGGTGGTGAGTTTGGCTGTTGCCGTTGGGGGAGTGAGAAGGTGACGGGCAAAGTAGAAGGCAAGACGCTTATATAACAGCTGTCACCGAGTTGTTTGGCTTGAATTCCTGCATCCACCAGGCCCTGAATGCTTGAAATTTATTAAGCGCCCATCTTAGAACTAAATAACTTACAACAAGGGCTGTATATTGTAAGAACCGCTGTCTGGGGCATCCAGATTTACATCCAGGGGCAAATCAGGGCATAAGCCGCAGTATCCCTTAGCCCTATAGAAACTTATTGGGTGATACTTAAGCTTATAAATCTTGTAAGCACTTTCACTCTGCCATTTCAATTAACTTTATACCAAAATTTGTGGGAAACTTGTGCCTAAATATATTTGGAGACTGTGTATTAACTATCCTAGGTCTATACCTACTTTCTCTACTTGGAATAAATGACTTTCAGGGATAAGATTTAGCTCCAAACAGGACGCTGAATAGAAAGTTATGGGTTCCAACATGGAATCTCTCCTTCTGAACTGAGGCATTATTATTGATGGCTAAATATCTTTATTTCTGAAATGAGAATTTGCAAATTTTCCCTTATTATGTAATATAAATAAGAGTATGGAAGGTCTGATTGTAGGATATTGTGCTAGATGCTTTCTTGTTATTATCTTGTTATAATTTTATAATTGTATCTGACCACTAGATGTTTAAATTGTATTCAAACTGTCGTCAAAATGGTTCCTAGGTAATTGTGCACAGAGATTACTATCTCTTATTCCTGTGCATAGCTTGAATATTCTTGTTGAATCTCAAATTTATATATAGGAACAGACCATAGGAGAGAACAATAACTTGTATAGTTGCAGAAGTATAAACCTAATATAGGCCATTATTATATAAAGGTTAAGTTTGTTAAAGACTATCCAGGGGTTATATACATGAGTTATTAATATCTCTAGCCAATAACTGACATAATGTATTAGAGGTTCCTGTGCAGCAAACTCTGTTGGTAAACATAATATAATTTACAAAACTCTATCTAAGAAAAATTAATGAGGAACTTACTGTTTCATCTAGCCCTAAATTTAGGAAGTGCTTGGGTTTCTCAAACCAATGAACAGTCTATGGGGGTAAATAACTGAGTAAACAGTTAACTAGGTGTAGAACAGTAACTACATATACAAGGAACTTAAAAGATAGCAGGCAAGGCTTATTAAGTTATTAGGATCCCTTATTAACCTCATTTAAGAAAGAGTAACGAGGAACTCACTGTCTCATCTAGTCCTAAGTTTAGGAAGTGTCTGGGGTTCTTATACCAATGAATAGTCTAAGGGGCTAAATAACTGAGTAAAACAGTTAACTAGGTGTAGAGCAGTAACTACACATACAAGAAATATAAAAGACAGCAGGCAAGGTATATTAATCTATTAGGATCCCTCACTCACCTCACTATTTCACTCCCCTCACTGGTCCTTTTTCTTCACTCAGATTTATCTAACCTCACTATTGGGGCAGCCCCCCCTCCCCTTAAATCTCCTTTATAACAGATCACAAGTATATATATATTTTTTTTTTCTCCCTCTCTCACGCATAATATATGGAAAGATTTCTCCTCACTTCCCGCACACTTTCACAGACCATGCCTCCTAAAATTAAAGATAAAAAATCACGTTTATCTGATGCTATGGTGGAACATACTAGCGAAGGAAGTAACTCCAGATTAGACCTCCACCCACTAGTTAACCAACTCAGTGATTTCTTTTTACCCCAATTTGAATCTCTTAAAACTCAAATATCTAGTTTATCATCTGAATTAAAAGCATTTTCTAATAGACTCACTGAGGCAGAAGAACGAATATCTATAACAGAAGATGTCTCTAATAATCATGCATTAAGAATATCTGAACTAGAAAAGAAAAATATGATACTAATAACTAGGATAGACGATCTAGAAGATCGATTTAGGCGGAGTAATCTAAAAATTATAGGCCTACCAGAGATAGAACAGTATAAAAATCTGTTACAATTTGCAACAACAACTCTCTGCCATTAGCCTTAGGCATAGAGCAGCTCCAGCTTCCAATATCTGTAGAAAGAGCTCATAGATTGGGCCCTCCCAGAACTGGAGCTAATGGGAAAACTATCCATAGACCAATACTTATTAAATTCTTGAGTTTCCAAGATAAAACCAATATCCTCAGAGCATACAGAAAGACTGAGAATGTTTACGTGGGGGAAAGCAAGATTTTAGTATTTCAAGTCTATTCCGCTGAAACAGCTGCCAGAAGGAAGGAAATGGCACCTTTTTGCACAAAATTGATACAAGAGGGTTTTTCAGCAAGATTAGTGTACCCCGTAAAAATATTCATCCAAGAAAAAGAGGGTATATCTAGATTAAATAGTCGAGAGGAAGCTAAAGCTTATCTGGAAAAACACAAAATATCTCTTACATGAAATAGATCTTTTTAAAATTGGTTATATTATCTTCTCCCTCTCTCTCTTCTTTCTATTTTTATGCCGAGTTCTCCTTTTGTTTTGCTTTTTTTGAAATTGTCAGAAATGGAAAAGGTACATAATGCTATTGGAATAAACATGTGCTTTAGGTTTTTTAAACTGGTATATAAAGTAGAGGAGTGCGCAGATGGCACCCTGGCTGTAAAGGTTTTGTTGTTGTATGAATGCTTGTTCTCTTTTTCCTTTTTTTTTTTTTTTTTTTCTCTCTCACTCTCTGCTCCAGCCCTCCTCCCTCCTCACCTACAACTATCGCCCACATTTCACTAGCTGTTGAACTTGTTTTCTAATGACGGGGAATATTAGATGTCTTTCATGGAATGTGGGGGGTATCACCTCCCCAATCAAAAGGAAAATGATAATTAGACAACTGGGCAAATATAGCCCCGATTTAGCGCCACTACAAGAAACTCGTTTGAAAGCAGAGGAAATACTTAAGCTTAAAAGCAAATGGGTTGGGGAGGTGATAGCCACCCCCTGTTCCGGAAGGAAAAAGGGAATTGCGATTCTGATAAATAAAAAATTATCTTATAAAATCTTAAACATTATATTAGACCCATATGAGAGATGGCTAGTCCTGGAAATACAAATCAACAACTTTAGGTTGGTGATATGTAATGTATATGGCCCCAATAATACAGATGCCAGTTTCTGGAATAGTTTGATGTTCTCGCTGTCTAAATTCCATAGACAAAACCTAATTTTAGCAGGAGACTTTAATCTGATTCCTTCTGATATATTAGACAAATTTACTCCCATAAATTCCGCTTTCTCCAAACAGAAAGCACGGATTTTTAAACAAATCTGTAAAAACCTCAAACTCCACAACATCTGGTGTTTACAACACCCAGACTCCAGATCTTTTTCCTGCAACTCTAAAAGCGATGTATCTTTCTCCCGTATAGATTTTTTTCTATTGTCTAGTTCACTAATTAAACTAGAAATTAAGACAGAAATATTTGACATATTGATCTCGGATCACGCCATCATCTCATTAGACCTTCAATTACAACTAGTGCAAAATAATGAAACAAACAATTTCTACTTTCCGAATTTCCTGGTGAATAATTTTGAGTTTAATAACTGGTTAAAACATAAGTGGCGAGAATTTGAATTGACAAACAGAGAGTATAGAGGAAAAGTAGAAATATTCTGGGAAACCGCAAAAGCCTATCTAAGAGGCGATATTAAAGCCTATATGATTTAAAAAAAAAGGAAACTTTTAGAAAGGGAGGTCCAATTATCCAGACAAGTCCAGAATGTGCACCGTAAATATCTCTATAATCCTTCTAAACAATTAAGAGAGAAATATAATGCTCTCAAAGCAGAAAGAGATATCTTTATTAAGAAAAAAGTTGAACTAGAAGAACTGAGAATCAGTATTAAATATAAAGGCCAATATGGAAAGTCTGCCAAATTCCTATCCATATTAGATAAAGCAAGGAAAAAATCTAATATAATAGAAGCTATTAATGACGGGACAAATAGAGTTACGGAACAGTCTAAAATTAAAAATGTTTTCTTACAATATTATCAAAACTTATATGAAGCCAAAGAGATTAATGTCGGCAATAAGAATACATTTTGGCACGGGATTAATCTGCCTAAAATAACGCCAGAAGTTGCTGACACTCTTAATAGACCAATAACTAATGAGGAAGTCTTGGAAGTCATAAATAACACCAAATCTAATAAAGCCCTGGGCCCAGATCAAATACCTATTGAGATGTATAAAATACTTAGAGCAGAGATAGTGGATACCTTAGTTTTATTGTTTAATGGATATTATGTGGAGGGTCTAAACATGTCTAAATATTTTACTGCCTCAATAATATCATTGATTTTGAAAAAAGGGAATAACCCATTAGACCCCAAATCATATAGACCTATCTCGTTACTCAATGCAGACTATAAGCTATTGACGCATATTGTGGCAAATAGATTAAAATCTTGCCTCGACCCCATTATACATCCTGATCAAACGGGATTCATGTCTCAAAGAGCCTCTACTAAGAATATTAGGAAGATAATCTTACTAATAGAGCATTTTTGGTATAAAACAATGGAGAGGAAAACAAATAACCAAGATTTCGCATTAATTACGTTAGACGCCGAAAAGGCATTCGATTCGGTAGAATGGAATCATTTGCTCTCGACATTGGTCTCTTTTGGCTTCACAGGTCATTTTGTACAATTTATCCAATCTATATATGATCATCCTAGGTCCAGCATTTTAATTAACGGGAGTTACACTACTGATCTTATCTTAAATAGGGGGACAAGACAGGGGTGTCCACTTTCTCCTTTACTTTTTAATCTTGCCTTAGAACCCTTGGCTATTATTTTACGACAGGAGCTACAGGCATTAAAGATTATTGACATGTTCAGCTCTTTCTCTGGCTATAAAATAAATGCTTGCAAATCTGAAATCCTATGGCTACATAAGACTAAGGCAAGTATCCAAGAACAGCCTTTTCAAGAGGTCGCCAGGATTAACTATTTAGGATTAAATCTACACTCTGATCCAAGTCAATGGTATAAACTTAATTATTCCATTTTCTTTAAAAAAAGCCTCAGAAAAAATGCAACAATGGTTGACATTCCCCATCTCCTTGTCTGCTAAAGTTATGATTATAAAAACTATTCTTTTTCCCCAACTGATGTATATCATGCAAAATCTACCATTATTTATAAAAATCCAAGATATAAAAAAATTCAATAGTGAATCAACTAATTTTATATGGAACAACAAACGACATATGATATCTATAACTAAACTATCTCTTGGACCTGAGGAAGGTGGCTTATCTTTCCCAGATATTAAAAAATATAATATTGCTATACTAGCTCGATCAGCATTTGATTGATTAACAGAAGCTAATCATCTTACATATCTCCAAACTGAAAAATATCTTTGTAAACCATATGCATTAAAAGCCTTGTTACATTGCCCTGTGTCTCAGTTGCCTAAGGAAATTAAAACTATGACTATAATACGTAACACCATTGATGCTTGGCAAAAATTAAACAAATTATTTAACATTAATTTTGAGATTTCCCCATTACTTCCAATACAAGGTAACCCAAAATTTACTCCTGGGTTATCTAATGAAGTTTATAATGTCTGGGCACAGAAAGGTCTATTGAACATATATCAATGTTTAAATAACCGCCTTCAAATAAGAACGTTTGAGGAACTTGCGAGTGTTTTTTCTTTGTCAAATAAAAACTTTTATGCCTATCTTCAGATTAGACATTTTATTACCGATAGTAAAATTTCAAACGCTGATACGGAAGGATGGGGTAAAATTGAACAATACTTCACTTATTACAAATCTGGTCACCACAGCATCTCTCTATTATAGAAGATTATGCTTGTTAAACAGGGGCAATTGAGCATCAATAGCCTTTCTGAAAAATGGAATTGCCATTTTTCTGATATATCTGTAGACATACTATATACAGGCTTTAAATGGGTTAAAAAAGCTACCATTTCTACAACTTGGAAAGAATCACATCTAAAGCTAATGAATAATGCATATCTCACACCTAGGAAAATGTCTAAATGGCATACAAAACATGTCTTTAATAAGGGTAATAATTGTTCCAGATGCAATAACGCAAATGCAGACATAGTTCACTGTTTTTGGGATTGTCCTAAAATTAAACAGTTCTGGCGTAAAGTTGAGTTTTGGATTAATAAGATGTTAGAGAACAGAATAAAATTTACATCCAGATATATTTTTTTCTTGCCCCTAAAGAAAATAGAAATAATAGCAACCATAAAATCATAATCCAGGTTCACAGAAATATCATATAACCTCCGGTACCTGTTTATACTGTTTTACTACAGTTAATTCAAACTCTATCATTCAATATTTAAATACCTAAATACCTGTTCAGTGTATTCCAGTTGCGATGGAGCACTAAGATGCAGCGGGGGACACGCTCCTCACGGCCATGCCGTGACGTAAACAATAGGCGCCATACCTCACTAGATTGTTAGTTGCCATAGCAACAATACACATAGAACAGCCCGTGGGAAAGCCTTAGGAATGCTACGATCGCCACTCAGTAACACATGACAGTTCCCACTTTACTGGGGCTGGTTCAAGCCCAAATGTTCATTATACTTCTCTACCTGGTCCAGTATAGTTAAGTTGCGGGAAAGCACTTAATGTTACGTGGGACCAGCTCATCAACCCTGCCGGGGCGTAACCAAGACGCTCCGTGACTCTCTAAGTTAATGGTTGCCATAGCAACAAAATATGCAACAAACTGGTGACCAAGGAAAGTATCATTATCAATCGATTGCGACTAACCCGCCACTATGCAAGGAACCAATACATGCCTAACCTATGAACCAAGGAAAAAGGAACTGAATAAAGGATGACACATAATATCTGGCATATAACTATGTGAATCAATAGACACCCCTGGAGGGTCCATTCAGTACCCCTGCATACCACTTTTATATAACTGGTCAATCCCTAAAATATCCTAAACTCTTAAGGAAAATGTATTTTTTATTTTTTATTTTTATTTTTTATTTTATTTATTTACTTATATGTTTTGTTTTGTGAATATGAGTCTATTTGCCTGTTGAGTCTAGTGCTTGTTGACTTAGTTTATTTGTTTATGTTGGAGATTTGTACTTTTGTTGGGGTGTTCCACAATCCTTTCATCATTATTTTCCTATACACATTGATCAGCACATATACAGTTTAAACATACATTTCCTTAAGAGTTTAGGATATTTTAGGGATTGACCAGTTATATACAATTGGTATGGAGGGGTACTGAATTGACCCTCCGAGGGTGTCTATTGATTTACATAGTTATATGCCAGATATTATGTGTCATCCTTTATTCAGTTCCTTTTTCCTAAGTTCATAGGTTAGGCATGTATTGGTTCCTTGCATAGTGGCGGGTTAGCCGCAATCGATTGATAATGATACTTTCCTTGGTCACCAGTTTGTTTGCATATTTTGTTGCTATGGCAACCAGTAACTTAGAGAGTGACCAGCAATTAGACACTGCATTACAAAACAAATGTTTTGGGCTTCCGGTAAAGGAGGAGCTAGATGGATCACTCGACAGCAGTGTGCTACCTGTGTGCTACCTAAAGGAGCTCTCCTGAGATCTTAATGGCCGTAGTCCGTTGTTAGAGTATCTTCTTTCCACTCCCTAGGACCAAGCCTTGTCGATATCAGGGCAGACCTGGAAGCCTGCACACAGCCGTTTGGGCTCATTCGCTAGGGCCACAGTCGGAGGGTCTACCCAAAAACCTGTCTTAAGTTAAAGCGCCCTTTTACCAAGGAGAGGAGAGCTAGGGCAGTGTGGCTAAGGAGCTGCGATGTGACTGGAGATAACTGTTAACATTGCCCCTTGATTTTGCCAGACTACCGAGAGAGGAAATGGACAGACAGCAAAGTATGAATACCTGCGGAGGACACCCTCAACGCTGTGAGTAGACGGCCCACAGAGAGACTCACCTGGCTGAGAGCGGAGTCGTAACAGAGGCTGATCACGCCCACATAGCACGCTTCTCAAACGGAGCATCAGGAGGGTGCGCGGAGCACCAATGGATTACCTGTCGGTCGAGACCGCGGCGTTGAGGACTCCCTGTCGAAAATTGTGAGGTGGCAACAGTCGGATCAAGAGGAGGTACCGGTGGTGAGTTTGGCTGTTGCCGTTGGGGGAGTGAGAAGGTGACGGGCAAAGTAGAAGGCAAGACGCTTATATAACAGCTGTCACCGAGTTGTTTGGCTTGAATTCCTGCATCCACCAGGCCCTGAATGCTTGAAATTTATTAAGCGCCCATCTTAGAACTAAATAACTTACAACAAGGGCTGTATATTGTAAGAACCGCTGTCTGGGGCATCCAGATTTACATCCAGGGGCAAATCAGGGCATAAGCCGCAGTATCCCTTAGCCCTATAGAAACTTATTGGGTGATACTTAAGCTTATAAATCTTGTAAGCACTTTCACTCTGCCATTTCAATTAACTTTATACCAAAATTTGTGGGAAACTTGTGCCTAAATATATTTGGAGACTGTGTATTAACTATCCTAGGTCTATACCTACTTTCTCTACTTGGAATAAATGACTTTCAGGGATAAGATTTAGCTCCAAACAGGACGCTGAATAGAAAGTTATGGGTTCCAACATGGAATCTCTCCTTCTGAACTGAGGCATTATTATTGATGGCTAAATATCTTTATTTCTGAAATGAGAATTTGCAAATTTTCCCTTATTATGTAATATAAATAAGAGTATGGAAGGTCTGATTGTAGGATATTGTGCTAGATGCTTTCTTGTTATTATCTTGTTATAATTTTATAATTGTATCTGACCACTAGATGTTTAAATTGTATTCAAACTGTCGTCAAAATGGTTCCTAGGTAATTGTGCACAGAGATTACTATCTCTTATTCCTGTGCATAGCTTGAATATTCTTGTTGAATCTCAAATTTATATATAGGAACAATAACTATACGAGTTATTGTTCTCTCCTATGGTCTATAGGAGAGAACAATAACTCGTATAGTTGCAGAAGTATAAACCTAATATAGGCCATTATTATATAAAGGTTAAGTTTGTTAAAGACTATCCAGGGGTTATATACATGAGTTATTAATATCTCTAGCCAATAACTGACATAATGTATTAGAGGTTCCTGTGCAGCAAACTCTGTTGGTAAACATAATATAATTTACAAAACTCTATCTAAGAAAAATTAATGAGGAACTTACTGTTTCATCTAGCCCTAAATTTAGGAAGTGCTTGGGTTTCTCAAACCAATGAACAGTCTATGGGGGTAAATAACTGAGTAAACAGTTAACTAGGTGTAGAACAGTAACTACATATACAAGGAACTTAAAAGATAGCAGGCAAGGCTTATTAAGTTATTAGGATCCCTTATTAACCTCATTTAAGAAAGAGTAACGAGGAACTCACTGTCTCATCTAGTCCTAAGTTTAGGAAGTGTCTGGGGTTCTTATACCAATGAATAGTCTAAGGGGCTAAATAACTGAGTAAAACAGTTAACTAGGTGTAGAGCAGTAACTACACATACAAGAAATATAAAAGACAGCAGGCAAGGTATATTAATCTATTAGGATCCCTCACTCACCTCACTATTTCACTCCCCTCACTGGTCCTTTTTCTTCACTCAGATTTATCTAACCTCACTATTGGGGCAGCCCCCCCTCCCCTTAAATCTCCTTTATAACAGATCACAAGTATATATATATTTTTTTTTTCTCCCTCTCTCACGCATAATATATGGAAAGATTTCTCCTCACTTCCCGCACACTTTCACAGACCATGCCTCCTAAAATTAAAGATAAAAAATCACGTTTATCTGATGCTATGGTGGAACATACTAGCGAAGGAAGTAACTCCAGATTAGACCTCCACCCACTAGTTAACCAACTCAGTGATTTCTTTTTACCCCAATTTGAATCTCTTAAAACTCAAATATCTAGTTTATCATCTGAATTAAAAGCATTTTCTAATAGACTCACTGAGGCAGAAGAACGAATATCTATAACAGAAGATGTCTCTAATAATCATGCATTAAGAATATCTGAACTAGAAAAGAAAAATATGATACTAATAACTAGGATAGACGATCTAGAAGATCGATTTAGGCGGAGTAATCTAAAAATTATAGGCCTACCAGAGATAGAACAGTATAAAAATCTGTTACAATTTGCAACAACAACTCTCTGCCATTAGCCTTAGGCATAGAGCAGCTCCAGCTTCCAATATCTGTAGAAAGAGCTCATAGATTGGGCCCTCCCAGAACTGGAGCTAATGGGAAAACTATCCATAGACCAATACTTATTAAATTCTTGAGTTTCCAAGATAAAACCAATATCCTCAGAGCATACAGAAAGACTGAGAATGTTTACGTGGGGGAAAGCAAGATTTTAGTATTTCAAGTCTATTCCGCTGAAACAGCCGCCAGAAGGAAGGAAATGGCACCTTTTTGCACAAAATTGATACAAGAGGGTTTTTCAGCAAGATTAGTGTACCCCGTAAAAATATTCATCCAAGAAAAAGAGGGTATATCTAGATTAAATAGTCGAGAGGAAGCTAAAGCTTATCTGGAAAAACACAAAATATCTCTTACATGAAATAGATCTTTTTAAAATTGGTTATATTATCTTCTCCCTCTCTCTCTTCTTTCTATTTTTATGCCGAGTTCTCCTTTTGTTTTGCTTTTTTTGAAATTGTCAGAAATGGAAAAGGTACATAATGCTATTGGAATAAACATGTGCTTTAGGTTTTTTAAACTGGTATATAAAGTAGAGGAGTGCGCAGATGGCACCCTGGCTGTAAAGGTTTTGTTGTTGTATGAATGCTTGTTCTCTTTTTCCTTTTTTTTTTTTTTTTTTTCTCTCTCACTCTCTGCTCCAGCCCTCCTCCCTCCTCACCTACAACTATCGCCCACATTTCACTAGCTGTTGAACTTGTTTTCTAATGACGGGGAATATTAGATGTCTTTCATGGAATGTGGGGGGTATCACCTCCCCAATCAAAAGGAAAATGATAATTAGACAACTGGGCAAATATAGCCCCGATTTAGCGCCACTACAAGAAACTTGTTTGAAAGCAGAGGAAATACTTAAGCTTAAAAGCAAATGGGTTGGGGAGGTGATAGCCACCCCCTGTTCCGGAAGGAAAAAGGGAATTGCGATTCTGATAAATAAAAAATTATCTTATAAAATCTTAAACATTATATTAGACCCATATGAGAGATGGCTAGTCCTGGAAATACAAATCAACAACTTTAGGTTGGTGATATGTAATGTATATGGCCCCAATAATACAGATGCCAGTTTCTGGAATAGTTTGATGTTCTCGCTGTCTAAATTCCATAGACAAAACCTAATTTTAGCAGGAGACTTTAATCTGATTCCTTCTGATATATTAGACAAATTTACTCCCATAAATTCCGCTTTCTCCAAACAGAAAGCACGGATTTTTAAACAAATCTGTAAAAACCTCAAACTCCACAACATCTGGTGTTTACAACACCCAGACTCCAGATCTTTTTCCTGCAACTCTAAAAGCGATGTATCTTTCTCCCGTATAGATTTTTTTCTATTGTCTAGTTCACTAATTAAACTAGAAATTAAGACAGAAATATTTGACATATTGATCTCGGATCACGCCATCATCTCATTAGACCTTCAATTACAACTAGTGCAAAATAATGAAACAAACAATTTCTACTTTCCGAATTTCCTGGTGAATAATTTTGAGTTTAATAACTGGTTAAAACATAAGTGGCGAGAATTTGAATTGACAAACAGAGAGTATAGAGGAAAAGTAGAAATATTCTGGGAAACCGCAAAAGCCTATCTAAGAGGCGATATTAAAGCCTATATGATTTAAAAAAAAAGGAAACTTTTAGAAAGGGAGGTCCAATTATCCAGACAAGTCCAGAATGCGCACCGTAAATATCTCTATAATCCTTCTAAACAATTAAGAGAGAAATATAATGCTCTCAAAGCAGAAAGAGATATCTTTATTAAGAAAAAAGTTGAACTAGAAGAACTGAGAATCAGTATTAAATATAAAGGCCAATATGGAAAGTCTGCCAAATTCCTATCCATATTAGATAAAGCAAGGAAAAAATCTAATATAATAGAAGCTATTAATGACGGGACAAATAGAGTTACGGAACAGTCTAAAATTAAAAATGTTTTCTTACAATATTATCAAAACTTATATGAAGCCAAAGAGATTAATGTCGGCAATAAGAATACATTTTGGCACGGGATTAATCTGCCTAAAATAACACCAGAAGTTGCTGACACTCTTAATAGACCAATAACTAATGAGGAAGTCTTGGAAGTCATAAATAACACCAAATCTAATAAAGCCCTGGGCCCAGATCAAATACCTATTGAGATGTATAAAATACTTAGAGCAGAGATAGTGGATACCTTAGTTTTATTGTTTAATGGATATTATGTGGAGGGTCTAAACATGTCTAAATATTTTACTGCCTCAATAATATCATTGATTTTGAAAAAAGGGAATAACCCATTAGACCCCAAATCATATAGACCTATCTCGTTACTCAATGCAGACTATAAGCTATTGACGCATATTGTGGCAAATAGATTAAAATCTTGCCTCGACCCCATTATACATCCTGATCAAACGGGATTCATGTCTCAAAGAGCCTCTACTAAGAATATTAGGAAGATAATCTTACTAATAGAGCATTTTTGGTATAAAACAATGGAGAGGAAAACAAATAACCAAGATTTCGCATTAATTACGTTAGACGCCGAAAAGGCATTCGATTCGGTAGAATGGAATCATTTGCTCTCGACATTGGTCTCTTTTGGCTTCACAGGTCATTTTGTACAATTTATCCAATCTATATATGATCATCCTAGGTCCAGCATTTTAATTAACGGGAGTTACACTACAGATCTTATCTTAAATAGGGGGACAAGAAAGGGGTGTCCACTTTCTCCTTTACTTTTTAATCTTGCCTTAGAACCCTTGGCTATTATTTTACGACAGGAGCTACAGGCATTAAAGATTATTGACATGTTCAGCTCTTTCTCTGGCTATAAAATAAATGCTTGCAAATCTGAAATCCTATGGCTACATAAGACTAAGGCAAGTATCCAAGAACAGCCTTTTCAAGAGGTCGCCAGGATTAACTATTTAGGATTAAATCTACACTCTGATCCAAGTCAATGGTATAAACTTAATTATTCCATTTTCTTTAAAAAAAGCCTCAGAAAAAATGCAACGATGGTTGACATTCCCCATCTCCTTGTCTGCTAAAGTTATGATTATAAAAACTATTCTTTTTCCCCAACTGATGTATATCATGCAAAATCTACCATTATTTATAAAAATCCAAGATATAAAAAAATTCAATAGTGAATCAACTAATTTTATATGGAACAACAAACGACATATGATATCTATAACTAAACTATCTCTTGGACCTGAGGAAGGTGGCTTATCTTTCCCAGATATTAAAAAATATAATATTGCTATACTAGCTCGATCAGCATTTGATTGGTTAACAGAAGCTAATCATCTTACATATCTCCAAACTGAAAAATATCTTTGTAAACCATATGCATTAAAAGCCTTGTTACATTGCCCTGTGTCTCAGTTGCCTAAGGAAATTAAAACTATGACTATAATACGTAACACCATTGATGCTTGGCAAAAATTAAACAAATTATTTAACATTAATTTTGAGATTTCCCCATTACTTCCAATACAAGGTAACCCAAAATTTACTCCTGGGTTATCTAATGAAGTTTATAATGTCTGGGCACAGAAAGGTCTATTGAACATATATCAATGTTTAAATAACCGCCTTCAAATAAGAACGTTTGAGGAACTTGCGAGTGTTTTTTCTTTGTCAAATAAAAACTTTTATGCCTATCTTCAGATTAGACATTTTATTACCGATAGTAAAATTTCAAACGCTGATACGGAAGGATGGGGTAAAATTGAACAATACTTCACTTATTACAAATCTGGTCACCACAGCATCTCTCTATTATAGAAGATTATGCTTGTTAAACAGGGGCAATTGAGCATCAATAGCCTTTCTGAAAAATGGAATTGCCATTTTTCTGATATATCTGTAGACATACTATATACAGGCTTTAAATGGGTTAAAAAAGCTACCATTTCTACAACTTGGAAAGAATCACATCTAAAGCTAATGAATAATGCATATCTCACACCTAGGAAAATGTCTAAATGGCATACAAAACATGTCTTTAATAAGGGTAATAATTGTTCCAGATGCAATAACGCAAATGCAGACATAGTTCACTGTTTTTGGGACTGTCCTAAAATTAAACAGTTCTGGCGTAAAGTTGAGTTTTGGATTAATAAGATGTTAGAGAACAGAATAAAATTTACATCCAGATATATTTTTTTCTTGCCCCTAAAGAAAATAGAAATAATAGCAACCTTATCAATACAGTGATCATGTTAGGGCGTAATCTTATCCTTAAAAATTGGAAGAGCAACAAGGCTCCAACGATCCCGTCCTTTTTAAACTCAATACTTTCCCAGATAATTTTTGAACAAATGACCATATCACCTTTACACAAGAAAAAGATCACAGTTTTCTTCTCAACATGGTTAAGAGTTATACTATCTTATCCTCGAGATATACAATTTTCTCTTATCACTAGTCTGCGCAGAACAGAGTACTTTGAAACCCTAATTTTGTCAGGGGTATTCCCACCTGAATGGTACTGAATTTCAGAGTAGCTTGGTTATGAGATAGGGAGATGGGGAATGGATAAACCATCTGGAGTGGAGCGGCGGGGATTGGGGGAGGGTTGGATGGGGAGGGAGTAGAGAGTTAGAGCGGTGGGTGTTTTCTCTCTTTTTTTTTTTTTTTTTCCTTTCTCCCATTTTTTTTCTTCTTCTTTTTTCTCTATTTCTTTGTATGAATTTAAATTGCCTTATATCTCAATTGGGATAAGGCAAAGGATCCTTAAAATCCAAAGGATAATGAGTACAAGTGTAATCTCTATAGATAGAACTAGAATTGTATGAAATATATGATAATGTATTTGATTTCTAGTTCCCTTTTTGTTTATTACTGCAAGTGTACTTGTTTCCTTTCAATAAAAATTTGATTTAAAAAAAAAAAAAGTAACTTAGAGAGTCACGGAGCATCTTGGTTATGCCCCGGCAGGGTTGATGAGCGGGTCCCACGTAACATTAAGTGCTTTCCCGCAACTTAAATATACTGGACCAGGAAGAGAAGTATAATGAACATTTGGGCTTGAACCAGCCCCAGTAAAGTGGGAACTGTCATGTGTTACTGAGTGGCGATCGTAGCATTCCTAAGCCTTTCCCTGGCTGTTCTATGTGTATTATTGCTATGGCAACTAACAATCTAGTGAGGTATGGCGCCTATTGTTTACGTCACGGCATGGCCATGAGGAGCGTGTCCCCCGCTGCATCTTAGTGCTCCATGGCAACTGGAATACACTGAACAGGTATTTAGGTATTTAAATATTGAATGATAGAGTTTGAATTACCTGTAGTAAAACAGTATAAACATGTACCGGAGGTTATATGATATTTTTGTGAACCTGGATTATGATTTTATGGTAATTAAGGTCCTCAGACATTATGTTTCCTAGTGGCAATCTAGGTTGTTAAACACTATTAATCACTAGACACTGCACTATCTATATTATGTACACAGTTCACTTGAACCAGGGTGCTAGGTGACACATGTGGGATAGGTGTATCTATATCACGATTTTTTGAGATGATATGATTGCGTATGCCATTACAATACAGCACATTAGGGGAATGAATGTATTTTTTAAATATATTTTACAAATGTATTTTCACATGAAATGCTCTTTGTAATATGTTGTTTTTTATGCTTATATAGAGCTTTTCTGTTATTGAGTATGATGCACTGTGCACTAGGCTCTAGCTAGCCAGTACTTGTTGTTTTTGGCGCAATTTCTTCACTGGGGGAGGGGCTTATTTTGTTTAAATTTTCAGTTGAATGCAGTTTTTGTTTGAGGAAGGGGAGTGTGTCCCCGAAACGTCACGCTTGATTAAATATTCACTACCAAAAGACCAGAGAGTGCTTTCCTTCATTTATATATATATATATATATATATATATATATATATATATATAAAAGAGTTTTTTAATAGCCTATAAATGGATCCAAACTAAACATTGTTTATCCTATACCATCACCTAGTGGTTAATATAATCATTAACATAATTTTATAACATTTAAAGGGACAGTCTAGTCCAAAACAAACTTTCATGATTCAGATAGGGCATGTAATATTAAACAATTTTCCAATTTACTTTTATCACCAATTTTGCTTTCTTCTCTTGGTATTCTTAGTTGAAAGCATAACCTAGGAGGTTCATATGCTAATTTCTTAGACCTTGAAGGCCGCCTCTTAAGAATGCATTTTAACAGGTTTTTTTACCACTAGAGGGTGTTAGTTCATGTTTTTCAAATAGATAACACTGTGCTCAAGCACATGAAGTTACCTGGGAGCTATCACTGATTAGCTAAACTGCAAGTCTGTCAAAAGAACTGAAATAAAGGGGCAGTTTGCAGAGGCTTAGATACAAGATAATCACAGAGGTAAAAAATATATAAATATAACTGTGTTGGTTATGCAAAACTGGGGAATGGGTAAAAAAGGGATTATCTATCTTTTAAAACAATAACAATTCTGGTGTAGACTGTCCCTTTAAATTTCCCAAAAATGCTTTTAAAAATTACATTAGAAAATACAAAACTAAAAAGATGAATAATTTATACAAAATATAATTCAATTGATAAGAAACAGGGGCCTATATTTAGAGTTGGGCGGTAGCCATCAAAACCAGCGTTAGAGGCTCCTAACGCTGGTTTTTACCGCCCTCTGGTATTTGGAGTCAGTCAGGAAAGGGTCTAATGCTCACTTTTCAGCCGTGACTTTTCCATACCGCAGATCCCCTTACGTCAATTGCGTATCCTATCTTTTCAATGGGATCTTTCTAACACCGGTATTTAGAGTCGTGGCTGAAGTGCGCATTAGAAATCTAACGACAAAACTCCAGCCGCAGAAAAAAGTCAGTAGTTAAGAGCTTTCTGGGCTAACGCCGGTTTATAAAGCTCCTAACTACTGTACTCTAAAGTACACTAACACCCATAAACTACCTATGTACCCCTAAACCGAGGTCCCCCCACATCGCCGCCACTTGATTAAATTTTTTTAACCCTAATCTGCCGACCGCCACCTACGTTATACTTATGTACCCCTAATCTGCTGCCCCTAACACCGCCGACCCCTATATTATATTTATTAACCCCTAACCTGCCCCCCACAACGTCGCCGCCAGCTACCTACAATAATTAACCCCTAATCTGCCAACCGCAAAGCGCCGTTTCTTACATTATCCTTATGTACCCCTAATCTGCTGCCCCTAACATCGCCGACCCCTATATTATAATTATTAACCCCTAACCTGCCCCCCTCAACGTCGCCTCCACCTGCCTACACTTATTAACCCCTAATCTGCAGAGCGGATCTCACCGCTACTATAATAAAGTTATTAACCCCTAATCTGCCTCACTCCCGCCTCAATAACCCTATAATAAATAGTATTAACCCCTAGTCTGCCCTCCCTAACATCGCCGACACCTAACTTCAAGTATTAACCCCTAATCTGCCGATCGGAGCTCACCGCTACTCTAATACATTTTTTATCCCCTAAAGCTAATTTTAACCCTAACCCTAACACCCCCCTAAATTAAATATAATTTTATTCTAACGAAATAAATTAACTCTTATTAAATAAATTATTCCTATTTAAAGCTAAATAGTTACCTGTAAAATAAACCCTAATATAGCTACAACATAAATTATAATTATATTATAGCTATTTTAGGATTAATATTTATTTTACAGGCAACTTTGTATTTATTTTAACCAGGTACAATAGCTATTAAATAGTAAAGAACTATTTAATAGCTAAAATAGTTAAAATAATTACAAAATCACCTGTAAAATAAATCCTAACCTAAGTTACAATTAAACCTAACACTACATTATCAATAAATAAATTAAATAAACTACCTACAATTATCTACAATTTAACCTAACACTACACTATCAATAAATTAATTAAATACAATACCTACAAATAAATACAATGAAATAAACTAACTCAAGTACAATAAATAAAAAAGAACTAAGTTACAAAAAATAAAAAAATATTTACAAACATTAGAAAAATATTACAAAAATGTTAAACTAATTACACCTACTCTAAGCCCCTAATAAAATAACAAAGCCCCCCAAAATAAAAAATGCCCTACCCTATTCTAAATTAAAAAAGTTCAAAGCTCTTTTACCTTAACAGCCCTGAACAGGGCCCTTTGCGGCCATGCCTCAAGAAATTCATCTCTTTTGCCTGTAAAAAAAACACATACAATACCCTCCCCCAACATTAAAACCCACCACCCACATACCCCTAATCTAACCCAAACCCAAATAAACCTAACACTAAGCCCCTGAAGATCTTCCTACCTTATCTTCACCATACCAGGTTCACCGATCGGTCCTCAGAAGTTTTGATCCAAGCCCAAGTGGGGGGCTGAAGAGTGACGTCCATCCTCGGGCTGAAGTCTGGATTCAAGCGGCGGCTGAAGAAATCCATCATCGGGCTGAAGTCGGAAGTCCATCATCGGGATGAAGTCTTCTATCAAGCTGCATCTTCAATCTTCTTTCTTCTGGAGCGGAGCCATCTTCTTTCCAACCGACGTGGAACATCCTCTTCAACCGACGCCTACTCGCCGAATGACGGTTCCTTTAAATGACGTCATCCAAGATGGCGTCCCTCGAATTCCGATTGGCTTATAGGATTCTATCAGCCAATCGGAATTAAGGTAGGAATATTCTGATTGGCTGATGGAATCAGCCAATCAGAATCAAATTCAATCTGATTGGCTAATCCAATCAGCCAATCAGATTGAGCTCGCATTCTATTGGCTGTTCCGATCAGAAAGAAGATGGCTCCGCTCCAGAAGAAAGAAGATTGAAGATGCGGCTTGATAGAAGACTTCATCACGATGATGGACTTCCGACTTCAGCCCGATGATGGATTTATTCAGCCGCCGCTTGGATCCAGACTTCAGCCCGAGGATAGACGTCACTCTTCAGCCCCCCGCTTGGGCTTGGATCATTAACCACTAATCTGGTATAGTGAAGATAAGGTAGGAAGATCTTCAGGGGCTTAGTGTTAGGTTTATTTAAGGGGGGTTTGGGTTAGATTAGGGGTATGTGGGTGGTGGGTTGTAATGTAGGGGGGGGTATGTGTTTTTTTTAAAGGCAAAAGAGCTGAATTTCTTGGGTCATGCCCCGCAAAGGGCCCTGTTCAGGGCTGGAAAGGTAAAAGAGCTTTGAACTTTTTTAATTTAGAATAGGGTAGGGCATTTTTTATTTTGGGGGGCTTTGTTATTTTATTAGGGGGCTTAGAGTAGTTGTAATTAGTTTAAAATTGTTGCAATATTTAGTTCTTTTTTATTTTTTGTACTTTAGTTAGTTTATTTCATTGTAGTTATTTGTAGATATTTTATTTAAATAATTTATTGATAGTGTAGTGTTAGGTTTAATTGTAGATAATTGTAGGTATTGTATTTAATTAATTTATTGATAGTGTAGTGTTAGGTTTAATTGTAGATAATTGTAGGTAGTTTATTTAATTTATTTATTGATAGTTTAGTGTTAGGTTTAATTGTAACTTAGGTTAGGATTTATTTTACAGGTAATTTTGTAATTATTTTTACTATTTTAGCTATTAAATCGTTCTTAACTATTTAATAGCTATTGTACCTGGTTAAAATAAATACAAAGTTACCTGTAAAATAAATATAAATCCTAAAATAGCTATAATATAATTATAATTTATATTGTAGCTATATTAGGATTTATTTTACAGGTAAGTATTTAGCTTCAAATAGGAATAAGTTATTTAATAAGAGTTAATTTATTTTGTTAGATAAAAATTATATTTAACTTAGGGGGGTGTAAGTGTTAGGGTTAGACTTAGCTTTAGGGGTTAATACATTTATTAGAATAGCGGTGAGCTCCAGTCGGCAGATTAGGGGTTAATGTTTGAAGTTAGGTGTCGGCGATGTTAGGGAGGGCAGATTAGGGGTTAATACTATTTATTATAGGGTTAGTGAGGCAGATTAGGGGTTAATAACTTTATTATAATAGCGGTGCGGTCCGCTCGGCAGATTAGGGGTTAATAAGTGTAGGCAAGTGAAGGCACGTTGTGGGGGGCAGATTAGGGGTTAATAAATATAATATAGTGGTCGGCGGTGTTAGGGGCAGCAGATTAGGGGTACATAGGGATAATGTAAGTAGCGGCGGTTTACGGAGCGGCAGATTAGGGGTTAAACAAAATATGCAGGGGTCAGCGATAGCGGAGGCGGCAGAATAGGGGTTAATAAGTGTAAGGTTAGGGGTGTTTAGACTCGGGGTACATGTTAGAGTGTTAGGTGCAGACGTAGGAAGTGTTTCCCCATAGACAACAATGGGGCTGCATTAGGAGCTGAACGTGGCTTTTTTGCAGGTGTTAGTTTTTTTTTCCAGCTCAAACAGCCCCATTGTTTTCTATGGGGGAACCGTGCACGAGCACGTTTTTGAAGCTGGCCGCGTCCGTAAGCACTGCTGGTATCGAGAGTTGAAGTTGCGTTAAATATGCTCTACGCTCCTTTTTTGGAGCCTAACGCAGCCATTCTGTGAACTCTCAATACCAGCGGTATTTAAAAGGTGCGGCCAGAAAAAAGCCAGCGTTAGCTACGCACCCCTTTGGCCGCAGAACTCTAAATTTAGGCAATACAAAATATAGATATACATATTCTTATTCATAACAATATGGTCCAATCAAAATCTTCAGTTATCCTCTTTGATTTCTCAGATTCCAAAGTGTATGGTCAAAACAAATTCGCCTAGATTTAGAGTTCTACGTTAGCCGTTAAAACCAGCGTTAGGGGCTCCTAACGCTGGTTTTGGCCGCCCGCTGGTATTTAGAGTCAGTCAGGAAAGGGTCTAACACTCAATTTGCAGCCGCAACTTTTCCATACCGCAGATCCCCTTACGTCAATTGCGTATCCTATCTTTTCAATGGGATCTTTCTAAAGCCGTTATTTAGAGTCTTGGCTGAAGTGAGCGTTAGAAATCTAACGACAAGACTCCAGCCGCAGATAAAATCCAGGAGTTAAGAGCTTTTTGGGCTAACGCCGGTTCACAAAGCTCTTAACTACTGTGCTCTAAAGTACACTAACACCCATAAACTACCTATGTACCCCTAAACCGAGCCCCCCCCCACATCGCCGCCACTCTAATAAATTTTTTTAACCCCTAATCTGCTGACCGCACACGGCCGCAACCTACGTTATCCCTATGTACCCCTAATCTGCTGCCCCTAACACCGCCGACCTCTATATTATATTTATTAACCCCTAATCTGCCGCCCCCAACGTCGCCGCCACCTACCAACAATTATTAACCCCTAATCTGCCGACCGGACCTCACCGCTACTATAATAAAGTTATTAACCCCCAATCCGCCTCACTCCCGCCTCAATAACCCTATAATAAATAGTATTAACCAATAATCTGCCCTCCCTAACATCACCGACACCTAACTTCAAGTATTAAACCCCTAATCTGCTGACCGGACCTCACCGCTACTCTATTAAATTTATTAACCCCTAAAGCTAAGTCTAACCCTAACACTAACACCCCCCTAAGTTAAAAATAATTTTTATCTAACGAAATAAATTAACTCTTATTAAATAAATGATTCCTATTTAAAGCTAAATACTTACCTGTAAAATAAACCCTAATATAGCTACTATATAAATTATAATTATATTGTAGCTATTTTAGGATTAATATTTATTTTACAGGTAACTTTGTATTTATTTTAACCAGGTACACTAGCTATTAAATAGTTACTAACTATTTAATAGCTACCTAGTTAAAATAATTACAAAATTACCTGTAAAATAAATCCTAAGCTAAGTAACAATTAAACCTAGCACTACACTATTAATAAATTACTTAAATAAAATACCTACAATTATCTACAATTAAAGAAACTAACTAAAGTACAAAAAATAAAAAAAGAACTAAGTTAAAAAAAAATAAAAAAATAATTTACAAACATTAGAAAAATATTACAACAATTTTAAACTAATTACATCTACTCTAAGCGCCCTAATAAAATAACAAAGTCCCCCAAAATAAAAAAATGCCCTACCCTATTCTAAAATACAAATAGAAAAGCTCTTTTACCTTACCAGCCCTTAAAAGGGCCTTTTGCGGGGCATGCCCCAAAGAATTCTGCTCTTTTACCTGTAAAAAAAACCCATACAATACCCCCCCAAAATTACAACCCACTACCTGCATACCCCTAATCTAACCCAAACCCCCCTTAAATAAACCTAACACTAAGCCCCTGAAGATCTCCCTACCTTATCTTCACCACGTCGGGTATCACTGATCCGTCCAGAGGAGGCTCAGAAGTCTTCATCCAAGCCCAAGCAGGGGCTGAAGAGGTCCATCATCGGGCTGAAGTCTTGATCCAAGCTAGGGCTGAAGAGATCCATCATCCAGTCTTCTATCAAGCGGCATCTTCAATCTTCTTTCTTCCGGATCCATCTTCATCCCGCCGACGCGGAACATCCATCCTTGCCGACAACCTCCCGACGAATGACGGTTCCTTTAAATGACATCATCCAAGATGGCGTCCCTCGAATTCCGATTGGCTGATAGGATTCTATCAGCCAATCGGAATTAAGGAAGGAAAATTCTGATTGGCTGATGGAATCAGCCAATCAGATTGAGCTCGCATTCTATTGGCTGTTCCGATCAGCCAATAGAATGCAAGCTCAATCTGATTGGCTGATTGGATCAGCCAATCGGATTGAACTTGAATCTGATTGGCTGATTCCATCAGCCAATCAGAATTTTCCTACCTTAATTCCGATTGGCTGATAGAATCCTATCAGCCAATCGGAATTTGAGGGACGCCATCTTGGATGACGTCATTTAAAGGAACCGTCATTCGTCGGGAAGTCGTCGGCCAGGATGGATGTTCCGCGTCGGCGGGATGAAGATGGATCCGGAAGAAAGAAGATTGAAGATGCCGCTTGATAGAAGACTTCAGCCGGATGAGGGATCTCTTCAGCCCCCGCTTGGATCCAGACTTCAGCCCAATGATGGACCTCTTCAGCCGGATGATGGACCTCTTCAGCTGGATGATGGACCTCTTCAGCCCGATGATGGACCTCTTCAGCCCGATGATGGACCTCTTCAGCCCCCGCTTGGGCTTGGATGAAGATTTCGGAGCCTCTTCTGGACGGATCGGTGATACCCGGCATGGTGAAGACAAGGTAAGGAGATCTTCAGGGGCTTAGTGTTAAGGTTTATTTAAGGGGGGTTTGGGTTAGATTAGGGGTATGTGGGTGGTGGGTTGTAATGTTGGGGGGGGTATTGTATGGGTTTTTTTACAGGCAAAAGAGCAGAATTCTTTGGGGCATGCCCCGCAAAAGGCCTTTTTAAGGGCTGGTAAGGTAAAAGAGCTTTTCTATTTTTATTTTAGAATAGGGTAGGACATTTTTTTATTTTGGGGGGCTTTGTTATTTTATTAGGGGGCTTAGAGTAGGTGTAATTAGCTTAAAATTGTTGTAATATTTTTTAATGTTTGTAAATTATTTTTTTATTTTTTGTAACTTAGTTCTTTTTTTATTTTTGTACTTTAAATAGTTTATTTAATTGTAGATAATTGTAGATATTTGTATGTAATTAATTTATTGATAGTGTAGTGTTAGGTTTAATTGTAACTTAGGTTAGGATTTATTTTACAGGTAATTTTGTAATTATTTTAACTAGGTAGCTATTAAATAGTTATTAACTATTTAATAGCTATTGTACCTGGTTAAAATAAATATTAATCCTAAAATAGCTACAATATAATCATAATTTATGTTGTAGCTATATTAGGGTTTATTTTACAGGTAAGTATTTAGCTTTAAATAGGAATAATTTATTTAATAAGATTTATTTTATTTTGTTAGATAAAAATTATATTTAATTTAGGGGGGTGTTAGGGTTAGACTTAGCTTTAGGGGTTAATAAATGTATTAGAGTATCGGTGAGGTCCGGTAGGCAGATTAGGGGTTAATACTTGAAGTTAGGTGTTGTGATGTTAGGGAGGGCAGATTAGGGGTTAATACTATTTATTATAGGGTTATTGAGGCGGATTAGGGGTTAATAACTTTATTATATTAATGGTGAGGTCCAGTCAGCAGATTAGGGGTTAATAATTGTAGGTAGGTGGCGGCGACGTTGGGGGCGGCAGATTAGGGGTTAATAAATATAATATAGGGGTCGGCGGTGTTAGGGGCAGCAGATTGGGGTACATAGGGATAACGTAGGTGGCGGCGGTGTACGGAGCGGCAGATTAGGGGTTAAAAAATATGCAGGGGTCAGCGATAACGGGTTAATAAGTGTAAAGTTAGGGGTGTTTAGACTCGGGGTACATGTTAGGGTGTTAGGTGCAGACTTAGGAAGTGTTTCCCCATAGGAAACAATGGGGCTGCGTTAGGAGCTGAACGCTGCATTTTTGCAGGTGTTAGTTTTTTTTTCAGCTCAAACTGCCCCATTGTTTCCTATGGGGGAATTGTGCACGAGCACGTTTTTTAAGCTGGCCGCGTCCGTAAGCACCGCTGGTATTGAGAGTTGCAGTGGTGGTAAATATGCTCTACACTCCCTTTTTGGAGCCTAATGCAGCCCTTCTGTGAACTCTAAATACCAGCGGTATTTAAAAGGTGTGGGGGAAAAAAGCATGCGTAGCTAACGCACCCCTTTGGCCACAGAACTCTAAATCTAGCGGATTATGTTTCAATAACAATTATCTATTTTATAATCCTTTAATCTCTATATCTCTTTAATTACTTGTAACCATACCCAACTCACAATATAACCAAAATGTGACAGCTAAATGTATGTAATGCTTGTTAGCATTACAGATGGAAAAGTTTTTTTTTATCTAAACTGCTTGGAACTGGAACAGGTTTGAATTTCAGAATATTTTGGAGTTGGAATATTTGCATCTTTACAATGGGCCAGTTTGGAGAGGGTGTGGAACTAAGTGTAAACTGCAATAACTTATGTAATTTAGGTAATATTTACATGTAAAACAGCTTACACTTGTAACCTAAGGTTAGTTTTTTATAATTATTAATAATTGTGTATACATAGTGCCCTCACAAAGATAGTACAGTAATCAGAAATGTACTATTTGTTGTTTAAATTAATATAGACTATTATTTGCATTTTAGAACACAAAATAATAAACCAAAAACTCAGGCAGAGAATACTGTAATTTACAGTAGGGGAAAATAATAATAATAATTTTTATAATTTTTAGCTAGATTACGAGTTTGGCATTATGAGTGAAAAAGCAGTGCTATGCTTCATAACGCTGCTTTTCCCCTAACGCCGCTATTACAAGTCTTGTAGCTATAGGTGTACCGCACACCTTTTTGGCCGTCATGCAACGTCAGTACCGCACTTTTAAAAAACTCCTTTTTCAATGGGACTTCTATAGCGCCGGTATTACGAGTTTGCCTGGAAGGGCAAAAAGTGAGCGGTACACCCTATACTGACAAGATTTGTACCGCCATCTAAAGTCAGTAGTTATGAGTTTTACGTTATAAAGCTGTAACATAAAACGTGTAACTAAACTGCTACAAAGTACACTAAACACCCATAAACTACCTATTAACCCCTAAACCGCTGCACACCCGCATCACAAACACTATTTAAAGATTATTAACCCCTAATCTGACGTCCATCCACACCGCCGCTATAATAAACCTATTAACCACTAAACCGCAAGCCCCCACAACAAAATATTCTTAAATAAATTATTAACCCCTAAACCTCTGACCTCCCACATCACTAACTCTACATAAATATATGAACCCCTAATCCTAACCCTAACATAACTCTAACCTTAAATCTAACCCTATCTAAATAAACCTTACAATTATTAACTAAATAATTCCTATTTAAAACTAAATACATACTTACCAGTAAAATAAAACCTAAGCTAGCTACAATATAACTTATATTTATATTGTAGATATCTTAGGTTTTATTTTTAATTCACTGGTAAGTTTGTAGTTATTTTAACTAGGTAGACTTGTTATTAAATAGTTATTAACTATATACTAACTAGCTTGTTAAAATAAATGCAAAGTTACCTGTGAAATAAAACCTAACCTGCCTTACACTAAAAACTAACATTATAATAAAAGAAAATAAATTAAATTATTAAAAAATGTTTTCTAAATTACAAAAAATAAAAAACGAAATTATCAAAAATAAAAACGAATTACTCCTAATCTAATATAATATAAAAAAGCCCTCCAAAATAATACCTAGCCTAAACTAAACTGCCAATGGCCCTTAAAAGGGCTTTTTGTGGGGCATTGCCCCAAAGAAATCAGCTCTTTTACCTGTAAAAAAAAAATACAAACACCTACCAACAGTAAAACCCACCACCAAACCAACCAATGCCCCCAAATAAAAACCTATCTAAATAAATCTAAGCTAACCATTGCCCTGAAAAGGGCATTTGGATTGGCATTGTCCATAAAAGGGTATTTAGCTCTTTTACATTGCCCAAACCCTAAGCTAAAAAAAAACACGTCCAAAAAACCCTTAAAAAACCTAACACTAACCCCCGACGATCCACTTACAGTTATCGAAGTCGAGACATCCATCCTCATCCAGCCGGCGAAGTCATCATCCAGGTAGAAAGAAGTCTTTATCCAGGTGGCCTCTTCCATCTTCATCCAGCCGGTGAAGTCCTCATCCAGACGGCAAGAAGTCTTCATCCAGACAGCAATTTTTATCTTCATCCATCTGGTACAGAGCGGGTCCATCTTCAAGACATCCTGCGTGGAGCATCCTCTTCTTCCTATGGTTGCTGTAGAATTAAGTTTCCCTTTGTGATGTCATCCAAGATGGCGTCGCTTACATTCCTATTGGGTGAAAGATCAGCCAATAGGAATTAAAGCCAATACTTAGAGTATGAAACAGCAACATTTTAGGGTTCTTGATCCTGCGCAAGTGAAGACAGGGACTCTGCAAAATCCCCCAATCACATAGGTTTCACACAAATGTCCACAGAGCTGGTACAACAAATTCTACTTTATTATATCACACAGACGTTACATAATATACCGACGTTTCGGGTTAATAAACCTTATTCATGCTATCTTTGTACATATCAAACTTCACACTATTTAAAGACATTAAAATTTGCGCCAACCACAAAAATGCGGCTCTGCTACCACCTACTGGTGACAAATCATTATCACTCCATATTAAAAACAATGAATGATTGCAGAAATTAAACACCTTATTATTCATATATTATACACTGCCTTGTAACCTCAATATGTTTCACATTAAATTTAAATGTTAAGTTGCCTAACTACAGGAATATAGTCCAATCAAAATCTCTATTAAGGCCTTTAGGGATCATACTCTCTAATTCTTGTATCCAAAACATCTCTTTTTGTTTTAATAGCTTTTCTCTATTCCTACCATCCCTTTGGGGGCCTACGCTGTCTATAATTGGCCACCTCAGCTGACTCACTTGATGACCACACTTCAAAAAATTATTTGATACTGGAGCTTCCAAGTTGTTACATCTAATATTAGAATTATGTTGAGACATTCTGTCCCTGACCACGTGGGTGGACTCTCCCACATAGATCAGGGAACAAGAACATTTTATTAAATACACTACATGAGTGGATTCACATGTATAATAATCCCTAATCTGATATTTCTTTCCTCTTTTTGGATGGTAGAAACAATTATCCTTTATAATGGAGTTACAGCTTGAGCAACCCAAGCATGGGTAACACCCCAAATTCTTTTTATTAAGGAATGTTTGTCTACATTTTTTATTAGACCCAATATCAGTTCTTGTCAACTGATCATTCAAATTTTTTAACCTTCTAAAGGCCATAAGAGGTGGAGCTTTAAACTCCACTACATCCTTATTGCAATCCTGTAGGACATGCCAATGTTTCTTAATAATTTGTGAAATTGTCTCACTTTGTGAACTACATTGTATGATCAATACAAGTCTATTTTAATTTTTGTTCTTATCTTTGGGTTTATGCTCAATATTTACCAATTGGTGATCAATTAGATTTCTGGATAGCCCCTTTCTAGAAATCAGCAATTGACTCTATGGTAAAGAATTGACTAAACCTTTAGGTGGAAACTGTCATACCTCAAAGTGTATTCCTACCTGTTTTTTTCATATATAGGTAAAAAAATAGTTTATTCCCTTCCTTTGATATCCTAGTATCCAAAAATGTTACCGATTCTTCGCTGTATTCTACTGAAAATTATAATCCCCTAACAGCTGAGTTGATTTAATCTACAAATCGTTTTAGGGACTCTACGTTGCCCCACCATATGCCAAACATGTCATCTATGAAGCACCACCATGTGGCCCCATACTTAATAAACATCTTAATCTCATAAATAACTTTTTCCTCAATTTCAGTCATGAACAGGTTGGCATATGATGGGGCAACGTTAGTCCCCATTGTTGTACCTTTTATTTGTATATACCAATTATCCTGAAATAGGAAGTGATTCCAGTACAGTATAAGTCTCAATATATTTTCTATAAATTCTACCTGTTTTTCAGTATACATTTTATACATTACCAATATTTTCTTTGTCATTCCTATTCCCGTCTCATACTTAATGGCCGAATAGAGGCTCTTAACGTCCATAGTAAATAGTAAAAACGTATCTGTTTCAAGAACAACCTCTTTAACTTTATTTAGAAAATCTCCTGTGTCCTTAAGGTATGACGGTATCTTAATTACTTCATCTTGAAGGATTTTATCTAAAAAAATGGAGATATTAGTAAAAGCTGATTCTACACTGGAAACAATTGGCCTCCCAGGAGGCTTATGGGCATTTTTGTGTACCTTGGGTACCGTATAGAATATGGGATTTCTAGGCTCTTTATTGTACAGGTATTCTCTTAGGCCTAGATTTGGAGTTCGGCGGTAAAAGGTCTGTTAACGCTCCGCTGGCTTTTTTCTGGCCGCACCATAAAATTAACTCTGGTATCGAGAGTTCAAACAAATGCTGCGTTAGGCTCCAAAAAAGGAGCGTAGAGCATTTTTACCGCAAATGCAACTCTCGATACCAGAGTTGCTTACGGACGCGGCCGGCCTCAAAAACGTGCTCGTGCACGATTCTCCCATAGGAAACAATGGGGCTGTTTGAGCTGTAAAAAAACCTAACACCTGCAAAAAAGCAGCGTTCAGCTCCTAACGCAGCCCCATTGTTTCCTATGGGGAAACACTTCCTACGTCTGCACCTAACACTCTAACATGTACCCCGAGTCTAAACACCCCTAACCTTACACTTATTAACCCCTAATCTGCCGCCCCCGCTATCGCTGACCCCTGCATATTTTTTTTAACCCCTAATCTGCCGCTCCGTAAACCGCCGCAACCTACGTTATCCCTATGTACCCCTAATCTGCTACCCCTAACACCGCCGACCCCTATATTATATTTATTAACCCCTAACCTGCCCCCCACAACGTCGCCGACACCTGCCTACACTTATTAACCCCTAATCTGCTGAGCGGACCTGAGCGCTACTATAATAAAGTTATTAACCCCTAATCCGCCTCACTAACCCTATCATAAATAGTATTAACCCCTAATCTGCCCTCCCTAACATCGCCGACACCTAACTTCAATTATTAACCCCTAATCTTCCGATCGGAGCTCACCGCTATTCTAATAAATGGATTAACCCCTAAAGCTAAGTCTAACCCTAACACTAACACCCCCCTAAGTTAAATATAATATTTATCTAACGAAATAAATTAACTCTTATTAAATAACTTATTCCTATTTAAAGCTAAATACTTACCTGTAAAATAAACCCTAATATAGCTACAATATAAATTATAATTATATTATAGCTATTTTAGGATTAATATTTATTTTACAGGCAACTTTGTAATTATTTTAACCAGGTACAATAGCTATTAAATAGTTAAGAACCATTTAATAGTTACCTAGTTAAAATAATAACAAATTTACCTGTAAAATAAATCCTAACCTAAGTTATAATTAAACCTAACACTACCCTATCAATAAAATAATTAAATAAACTACCTACAATTACCTACAATTAACCTAACACTACACTATCAATAAATTAATTAAACACAATTCCTACAAATAAATACAATTAAATAAACTAGCTAAAGTACAAAAAATAAAAAAGAACTAAGTTACAGAAAATAAAAAAATATTTACAAACATAAGAAAAATATTACAACAATTTTAAACTAATTACACCTACTCTAAGCCCCCTAATAAAATAACAAAGCCCCCCAAAATAAAAAATTCCCTATCCTATTCTAAATTAAAAAAGTTCAAAGCTCTTTTACCTTACCAGCCCTGAACAGGGCCCTTTGCGGGGCATGCCCCAAGAATTTCAGCTCTTTTGCCTGTAAAAAAAAACATACAATACCCCCCCCCAACATTACAACCCACCACCCACATACCCCTAATCTAACCCAAACCCCCCTTAAATAAACCTAACACTAATCCCCTGAAGATCTTCCTACCTTGTCTTCACCATCCAGGTATCACCGATCCATCCTGGCTCCAAGATCTTCATCCAACCCAAGCGGGGGTTGGCGATCCATAATCCGGTCCAGAAGAGGCTCCAAAGTCTTCCTCCTATCCGGCAAGAAGAGGACATCCGGACCGGCAAACATCTTCTCCAAGCGGCATCTTCGATCTTCTTCCATCCGGAGCGAAGCGGCAGGATCCTGAAGACCTCCAGCGCGGAACATCCATCCGGACCGACGACTGAACGACGAATGACTGTTCCTTTAAGGGACGTCATCCAAGATGGCGTCCCTCGAATTCCGATTGGCTGATAGGATTCTATCAGCCAATCGGAATTAAGGTAGGAATTTTCTGATTGGCTGATGGAATCAGCCAATCAGAATCAAGTTCAATCCGATTGGCTGATCCAATCAGCCAATCAGATTGAGCTCGCATTCTATTGGCTGTTCCGATCAGCCAATAGAATGCGAGCTCAATCTGATTGGCTGATTGGATCGGCCAATCGGATTGAACTAGATTCTGATTGGCTGATTCCATCAGCCAATCAGAAAATTCCTACCTTAATTCCGATTGGCTGATAGAATCCTATCAGCCAATCGGAATTCGAGGGACGCCATCTTGGATGACGTCCCTTAAAGGAACAGTCATTCGTCGTTCAGTCGTCGGTCCGGATGGATGTTCCGCGCTGGAGGTCTTCAGGATCCTGCCGCTTCGCTCCGGATGGAAGAAGATCGAAGATGCCGCTTGGAGAAGATGTTTGCCGGTCCGGATGTCCTCTTCTTGCCGGATAGGAGGAAGACTTTGGAGCCTCTTCTGGACCGGATTATGGATCGCCAACCCCCACTTGGGTTGGATGAAGATCTTGGAGCCAGGACGGATCGGTGATACCTGGATGGTGAAGACAAGGTAGGAAGATCTTCAGGGGATTAGTGTTAGGTTTATTTAAGGGGGGTTTGGGTTAGATTAGGGGTATGTGGGTGGTGGGTTGTAATGTTGGGGGGGGGGTATTGTATGTTTTTTTTTACAGGCAAAAGAGCTGAAATTCTTGGGGCATGCCCCGCAAAGGGCCCTGTTCAGGGCTGGTAAGGTAAAAGAGCTTGTAACTTTTTTAATTTAGAATAGGGTAGGGAATTTTTTTATTTTGGGGGGCTTTGTTATTTTATTAGGGGGCTTAGAGTAGGTGTAATTAGTTTAAAATTGTTGTAATATTTTTCTTATGTTTGTAAATATTTTTTTATTTTCTGTAACTTAGTTCTTTTTTATTTTTTGTACTTTAGCTAGTTTATTTAATTGTATTTATTTGTAGGAATTGTGTTTAATTAATTTATTGATAGTGTAGTGTTAGGTTAATTGTAGGTAATTGTAGGTAGTTTATTTAATTATTTTATTGATAGGGTAGTGTTAGGTTTAATTATAACTTAGGTTAGGATTTATTTTACAGGTAAATTTGTTATTATTTTAACTAGGTAGCTATTAAATAGTTCTTAACTATTTAATAGCTATTGTACCTGGTTAAAATAATTACAAAGTTGCCTGTAAAATAAATATTAATCCTAAAATAGCTATAATATAATTATAATTTATATTGTAGCTATATTAGGATTTATTTTACAGGTAAGTATTTAGCTTTAAATAGGAATAATTTATTTAATAAGAGTTAATTTATTTCGTTAGATGTAAATTATATTTAATTTAGGGGGGTGTTAGTGTTAGGGTTAGACTTAGCTTTAGGGGTTAATCCATTTATTAGAATAGCGGTGAGCTCCGGTCGGCAGATTAGGGGTTAATAATTGAAGTTAGGTGTCGGCGATGTTAGGGAGGGCAGATTAGGGGTTAATACTATTTATGATAGGGTTAGTGAGGCGGGTTAGGGGTTAATAACTTTATTATAGTAGCGCTCAGGTCCGCTCGGCAGATTAGGAGTTAATAAGTGTAGGCAGGTGTCGGCGACGTTGTGGGGGGCAGATTAGGGGTTAATAAATATAATATAGGGGTCGGCGGTGTTAGGGGTAGCAGATTAGGGGTACATAGGGATAACGTAGGTGGCGGCGCTTTGCGGTCGGAAGATTGGGGTTAATTATTTTAAGTAGCTGGCGGCGACGTTGTGGGGGGCAGGTTAGGGGTTAATAAATATAATACAGGGGTCGGCGGGGTTAGGGGCAGCAGATTAGGGGTACATAAATATAACGTAGGTGGTGGTCGGCAGATTAGGGGTTACAAATTTTAATCGAGTGTCGGCGATGTGGGGGGGGCCTCGGTTTAGGGGTACATAGGTAGTTTATGGGTGTTAGTGTACTTTAGGGTACAGTAGTTAAGAGCTTTATGAACCGGCGTTAGCCAGAAAGCTCTTAACTCCTGCTATTTTCAGGCGGCTGGAATTTTGTCGTTAGAGCTCTAACGCTCACTTCAGAAACGACTCTAAATACCAGCGTTAGAAAGATCCCATTGAAAAGATAGGCTACGCAAATGGCGTAGGGGGATCTGCGGTATGGAAAAGTCGCGGCTGAAAAGTGAGCGTTAGACCCTTTAATCACTGACTCCAAATACCAGCGGGCGGCCAAAACCAGCGTTAGGAGCCTCTAACGCTGGTTTTGACGGCTACCGCCGAACTCCAAATCTAGGCCTGAGTTTTTTATCTATCAATTTATCTCCATCTGCTTTATCCAATGTTGCCTTGATTTCTTATTGTATTTTAATTATTGGATGGTACCCTATTTTTCTATATGTTTCTTGATCACCTAATTGCTCCTCTATTTCTTTTACATAATACCCCTTATCAAGAACTATTGTTGCACCTCCCTTGTCTGCCTTTTTAATCAGGACTTCATTAGATTTGCTCCTTAGGGATTTAGTAGCCATAGATTCACCCTTACTCAAATTCTGTTTAACATTTGTTTTTTTCTTATGTTGTCCCTTTAATCTAGTGATGTCATTACCAACTAGCTCCATAAACGTACTTAAACTATGGTTCACTATAGTGGGATTGAATGTGCTTTTATTCAGAAAATTAAGTGTTTTTAAAGTCTATCAAGTATTACCAGTCTTAACCATGTCTACTGATACAGTATTTACATATTCAACATTCTCTCTCTGATTAAACCACAATTTAATCTTAACATTTCTATAAAACATTTGCAAGTCCTTATTCAACTCAAAGTAATTAATATATGAATAGGGACAAAATGACAATCCTTTTTCCAATAAGTTATATTCATCTGCCGTTAAATCTTTTCCGGAAATATTTAAGACCGTTGGGGATTGTGATCTTAACGTCTCTACAATTTTACCGTCCCCTAAGGATTCTATCAATTTCGTTAATTGCGATGTCTGCCATAAAATTACCGACCTCTCCCCTTCGATTTGACTGCCTCACTGCTCCTCTTATGATGTTTCCATCCAGTCCGTCTCCTCCATGGCTGGTGTCTTCGCTGCTCATATCCAAAGGAGAGGAATCCTCTGAGCCAGACGTATATTGCATTCATTGTTTTTAATATGAAGTAATAATGATTTGTCACCAGTAGGTGGCAGCAGAGCCGCATTTTTGCGGTTGGTGCAAATTTTAATGTCTTTAAGTAGTGTAAGTTTGATATGTACAAATATAGCATGAATAAGGGTTATTAACCCGGAACATCGCTATATTATGTAACGTCTGTGTGATATAATAAAGTAGAATTTGTTGTACCAGCGCTGTGGACATTTGTGTAAAACCTATATGATTGGGGGATTTTGCAGTGTCCCTGTCTTCACTTGCGCAGGATCAAGAATCCTATGTTGCTGTTTCATACTCTAAGTATTGGCTTCTGTGTTTTCTGCTAGAAACTTGCAACTAAGGAAAAGAAGATGGAAAGTATAAATAAAAAAGCAACAGATGGAATGTTTGCATATACGGATACTGACGCTGCCAGGATAACCACTTTGTCTAAGGGTTCAAGGGAGTTCTTGAGATTGGCCCTGGTGGAAAACTTGAGTAAAGAATATGAGAGATTAACATACAGGAATCTGAAATAGGATTTACATGTCAGTACCTTATCTGAATACTACCGAGTGAAGCGGATTCCTAGAGGTATTAGAATGAGTACATGCCCCACATTGCTAAAAAGCAATAAACATACTGTGACAAGTTTGAATCAATTCTAAACAAATGTTCATATGATTTGATGGTTTTAACTGTCAAATTCCTCATTAAGGAAATAGCAGTTCAGGATGAAATAATAAAATGTAAAAAAAAAAAGAATTGCCAAAAACAATGACGCTCTGATAAAAAAAGTTAAGGATCAAGCAGCAGAGATCGAGATGATCATTAAAGAGCGTAAACGACAAAAATTCCTCAGAGATGAGGTGGATTACCAAATCGGTAATGTTTATAAATGGAGAAACACTAATGTAATAGGTTACCAAGGTTACAGATACAACAAGACCCATGTAGGACGAAGGACCAATAGGCAGCAAGAAAAGACATCAGGTGACCACGGAAATACTATGACGTCAGGCTCAGAGGTTTCCTCCACTTTGGACACGAGCAGCGAAGACACCAGCCATGGAGGAGACGGGCTGGGCGGAAACATCATAAGAGGAGCAGTGAGGTGGTCAAATCGGAGGGGGAGAGGTCGGCAATTTTATGGCAGACAGCGCCATTAATGAAATTGATAGAATCCTCAGGGGACAGTAAAACTGTAGAGACGTAAGATCACAATTCCCAAAAGTCTTAAATATTTCCGGAAAATATTTAACGGCAGATGAATATAACTTATTGGAAAAGGGACTGTCATTTTGTCCCTGTTCAGATATTAATTACTTTGAGTTGAATAAGGACCTGCAAAGGTTCTATAGAAATGATAAGCTTAAATTGTGGTTTAATCAGAGAGAGAATGTTGAATATGTAAATACAGGTAGCCCTCAGTTAACGCGGGGGTTAGGTTCCAGAAGGAATGGTTGTAAATCGAAACCATTTTAAATTGAAACCCAGTTTGTAATGTAAGTCAATGGGAAGTAAGGGAGTTAGGTTCCAGGCCCCTCTCAAAATTGTCATATGTAACACCTAATGCATTATTTTTAAAGCTTTGAAATGAAGACTTTAAATGCTAAACAGCATTTTAAACCTAATAATATAATTACACAACACAAAATATATAATTAAACTAAGTTAAATGAACAAACATTTGCTGAACAGCACCTAATAAAATAATTACACAACAGATTGTATCATCATCAAACTAAGTTAAATTAACAAAAACGTTTGCTGAACAGCATTATAACCCTAATAAAAAATCACACAACACAGATTTTACTTGCATTTTTCTGCAAACAGTTATTTGTATTGTTAGGATATAAGATAATATTGGATCTGTAACAATTCTATGCATTCCAGTATGGACTGATTCATAGACAGGAAGATCTTGTTCCTTTGAAAGCTTTGCTTGATAGCTAATTTCTGTGGTCTGTGTACACTGATTCATTTCAGCCTGCATGTGTGTATCTTTGCTGCAACACAAGCGGATAGCTCCACCTACTGGCTATTTTAATCAAGGCACACAATGCTTTTCAATAACAGTCACATGACTGAAAAAAAAGGTTGTTATTCTGAAATGGCGCAAATTGAACCAGCTTAAACCGAGGGCCACCTGTACTGTATCAGGAGACATGGGTAAGAGTGATAATACTTGCTGGACTTTAAAAACACTTAATTTTCTGAATAAAGGCATGTTCAATCCCACTATAGTGAACCATAGTTTAAGTACTTTTATGGAGCTAGTTGGTAATGATATAACTAAATTAAAGGAACAACATAAGAAAAAACAAAATGTTAAACAGAATTTGAGTAAGGGTGAATCTATGGCTATTAAATCCCTAAGGAGCAAATCTAATGAAGTCCTGATTAAAAAGGCAGACAAGGGAGGTGCAACGATAGTTCTTGATAAGGGGTATAATGTAAAAGAAATAGAGGAGCAATAAGGAGATCAAGAAACATATAGAAAAATAGGGTACAATCCAATAATTAAAATACAAAAAGAAATCAAGGCAATATTGGATAAAGCACATGGAGATAAATTGATAGATAAAAACCTAAAAGAATACCTGTACAATAAAGAGCCTAGAAATCCCATATTCTATACGGTACCCAAGGTACACAACAATGTCAATAAGCCTCCTGGGAGGCCAATTGTTTCCAGCTTTTACTAATATCTCCATTTTTTTAAATAAAATCCTTCAAGATGAAGTAATTAAAGGGACATTATATACTCATTTTTTCTTTGCATACATGTTTTGTAGATGATCTATTTATATAGCCCATAAAGTTGTTTTTTTTTTAAAATAAATGTATAGTTTTGCTTATTTTCAAATAACATTGCTCTGATTTTAAGACTCCTAACCAAGCCCCAAAGTTTTATGAGAATACCGTCAGCTACCTTCTCCAGCTTGCTACTGTTTGTGTAAAGGGTCTTTTCATATGCAAAAGAAGGGGGAGGGGGGAGTGTCTTATTTGCCACTTGCAGTGGGCTTTCCAACTACCTATTCAACAGAGCCAAACTGACAGCTTCTAAGTAAGTTTATAAACAGTTTTATACTGGATTTTTATATCAGTATATGTGCATCTTATTCTTTATAGTAGTGTCTATTACATGCAGTTATATGAAAATGAGTGTATACTGTCCCTTTAAGATACTGTCATACCTTAAGGATGCAGAAGATTTTCTAAATAAAGTTAAAGAGGTTGTTCTTGAAACAGATACGTTTTTACTATTTACTATGGACGTTAAGAGCCTCTATACAGCCATTAAGCATGAGACGGGAATAGGAATAATAAAGAAAATATTGGTAATGAATAAACTGTATTCTGAAAAACAGGTAGAATTTATAGAAAATCTATTGAGACTTATACTGTACTGGAATCACTTCCTATTTCAGGATAACTGGTATATACAAATAAAAGGTACAGCAATGGGGACTAACATTGCCCCATCATATGCCAACCTGTTCATGAGTGAAATTGAGGGAAAAGTTATTTATGAGAATAAGATGTTTATTAAGTATGGGGCTTGGTGGTGCTTCATAGATGACATGTTTGGCATATGGTGGGGCAACGTAGAGTCCCTAAAACAATCTGTAGATGAAATCAACTCAACTGTTAGGGGATTATAATTTTCAGTAGAATACAGTGAAGAATCGGTTTGGATACTAGGATATCAAAGGAAGGCAAAAATCTAGTTTTTGACGTATATAAGAAAAAAACAGGTAGGAATACACTTTTGAGGTATGATAGTTTCCACCCTAAAGGTTTTGGTCAATTCTTTACCAAAGAGTCAACTGCTGAGAGTAGACAGAATAGTAACTAAAGAAGATACTAAAAAATTGAGAATGGAAGAAATGAAATAAAAGTTTCTGGAAAGGGGCTAACCAGAAGATCTAATTGATCAACAATTGGTAAATATTGAGCATAAACCCAAAGATAAGAACAAAAATGAAAATAGACTTGTATTGGTCACACAATTTAGTTCACAAAGTGAGAGAATTTCACAAATTATTAGGAAACATTGGCATGTCCTACAGGATTGCAATAAGGATGTAGTGGAGTTTAAAGCTCCACCTCTTATGGCCTTTAGAAGGGTAAAAAAAAAATGAATAATCAGTTAACAAGAACTGATATTGGGTCTAATAAAAAATGTAGACAAACATTCCTTAATAAAAAGAATTTGGGGGGTTACCCATGCTTGGGTTGCTCAAGCTGTAACTCCATTATAAAGGGTAATTGTTTCTACCATCCCAGCAGAGGAAAGAAATATCAGATTAGGGATTATTATACACGTGAATCCACTCATGTAGTATATTTAATAAAATGTTCTTATTCCCTGATCTATGTGGGAGAGACCACCCACATGGTCAGGGACAGAATGTCTCAACATGGTTCTAATATTAGATGTAACAACTTTGAAGCTCCAGTCTTAAATCATTTTTTGAAGTGTGGTCATCAAGTGAGTCAGCTGAGGTGGCAAATTATAGACAGCGTAGGCCCCCAAAGGGACGGTAGGAATAGATAAAAGCTATTAAAACAAAAAGAGATGTTTTGGATACAAGAATTAGAGAGTATGACCCCTAAACACCTTAATGGAGATTTTGATTGGACTATATTCCTTTAGTTAGGCAACTTAAAGTTTAAATTTAATGTGAAACATATTGAGGTTACAAGGCAGTGTATAAGATATGAATAATAAGGTGTTACATTTCTGTATATTGTATTCATTGTTTTTAATATGGAGTAATAATGGTTTTTCACCAGTAGGTGGCAGCAGAGCCACATTTTTGTGGTTGGTGCAAATTTTAATGTCTTTAAATAGTGTGAAGTTTTATATGTACAAAGATAGCATGAATAAGGGTTATTAACCCAAAACTTCGCTATATTATGTAACATCTGTGTGAAAATAATAAAGTAGAATTTTTTGTACCAGTGCTGTGGACATTTGTGTGAAATCAATAGGAATTAAAGGGGAAAAATCCTATTGGCTGTTGCAATCAGCCAATAGGATTGAGGTTTCATCCCATTTTCTGACCAATCAGCCAATAGGATTGAGCTCTCATTCTATTGACTGATTGGAACAGCCAATAGGATGAAAGTTCAATCCTATTGGCTGGTTGCAACAGCGAATAAGATTTTTTCCCCTTTAATTCCTATTGGCTGACAGAAATCTTTCAGACAATAGGAATGTAAGGGACGCCATCTTGGATGAGGTCACTTAAAGGGAAACTTCATTTTCCAGTGACGATCGTAAGAAGAGGATGCTCCGCGCCGGATGGATGAAGATAGAAGATGCCGTCTAGATGAAGACTTCTTGCCACCTGGATGAGGACTTCTTGCCGTCTGGATGTTGACTTCGCCGGCTGGATGAGGATGGATGTCCGGACTTCGATAACTGTAAGTGGATCGTCGGGGGTTAGTGTTAGGTTTTTTTAAGGGTTTTTTGGATGTTTTTTTTTTTAATTTAGGGTTTGGGCAATGTAAAAGAGCTAAATGCCCTTTTAAGGGCAATGCCCATTCAAATGCCCTTTTCATGGCAATAGGGAGTTTAGGTTTATTTAGATAGGTTTTTATTTGGGGGGGTTGGTTGTTTTTGTGGTGGGTTTTACTGTTGGGGTGTGTTTGTATTTTTTTACAAGTAAAAGAGCTGTTTTTTATGGGCCATTGGCTGTTTAGTGTAGGCTAAGTATTTTTTATTTTGGGGGGCTTTTATATTTTGAAAGGGCTATTAGATTAGTAATAAATAATTTTTATTTTTGATAATTTCATTTCATTTTTTTTTTAATTTAATTTATTTTATTGTAATGTTAGTTTTTAGTGTAAGGCAGGTTAGGTTTTATTTTACAGGTAGCTTTGTATTTATTTTAACTAGCTAGTTAGTAAATAGTTAATAACTATTTAATACCTAGTCTATCTAGTTAAAATAAATACAAACTTACCTGTGAAATAAAAATAAAACTTAAGATAGCTACAATATAACTATTAGTTATATTGTAGCTAGCTTAGGTTTTATTTTACAGGTAAGTATGTATTTAGTCTTAAATAGGAATTACAGGGAGTGCAGAATTATTAGGGAAGTTGTATTTTTGAGGATTAATTTTATTATTGAACAACAACCATGTTCTCAATGAACCCAAAAAACTCATTAATATCAAAGCTGAATAGTTTTGGAAGTAGTTTTTAGTTTGTTTTTAGTTATAGCTATTTTAGGGGGATATCTGTGTGTGCAGGTGACTATTACTGTGCATAATTATTAGGCAACTTAACAAAAAAACAAATATATACCCATTTCAATTATTTATTTTTACCAGCGAAACCAATATAACATCTCAACATTCACAAATATACATTTCTGACATTCAAAAACAAAACAAAAACAAATCAGTGACCAATATAGCCACCTTTCTTTGCAAGGACACTCAAAAGCCTGCCATCCATGGATTCTGTCAGTGTTTTGATCTGTTCACCATCAACATTGCGTGCAGCAGCAACCACAGCCTCCCAGACACTGTTCAGAGAGGTGTACTGTTTTCCCTCCTTGTAAATCTCACATTTGATGATGGACCACAGGTTCTCAATGGGGTTCAGATCAGGTGAACAAGGAGGCCATGTCATTAGATTTTCTTCTTTTATACCCTTTCTTGCCAGCCACGCTGTGGAGTACTTGGACGCGTGTGATGGAGCATTGTCCTGCATGAAAATCATGTTTTTTCTTGAAGGATGCAGACTTCTTCCTGTACCACTGCTTGAAGAAGGTGTCTTCCAGAAACTGGCAGTAGGACTGGGAGTTGAGCTTGACTCCATCCTCAACCCGAAAAGGCCCCACAAGCTCAACTTTGATGATACCAGCCCAAACCAGTACTCCACCTCCACCTTGCTGGCGTCTGAGTCGGACTGGAGCTCTCTGCCCTTTACCAATCCAGCCACGGGCCCATCCATCTGGCCCATCAAGACTCACTCTCATTTCATCAGTCCATAAAACCTTAGAAAAATCAGTCTTGAGATATTTCTTGGCCTAGTCTTGACGTTTCAGCTTGTGTGTCTTGTTCAGTGGTGGTCGTCTTTCAGCCTTTCTTACCTTGGCCATGTCTCTGAGTATTGCACACCTTGTGCTTTTGGGCACTCCAGTGATGCTGCAGCTCTGAAACATGGCCAAACTGGTGGCAAGTGGCATCTTGGCAGCTGCACGCTTGACTTTTCTCAGTTCATGATAGTGGAGTACACCTAGCGCTACTAAATAAGACCTCTGGCTTTGATAATTTGACACCTAGTTGTCAAAATGGAAAGATGAAACTAATAAGGTATACCAAAGCACCAACTATACGAAGGCTGGGTCTGGACCTAATGCAATATTATCAAATGATTACAATAAACAATTTATTGAGTACACAAATAAGTTAAAAACATGGATCCATGTATAAACAATCAAATTTATACAACAATAATAGCTAAATGAATAGTTAAAACAAATAGTTATGTAACGGATATAGCATTTAAAATTGTGCAAACATTGCTCTTAAAAATACTCATAAAAAATTCCAAATTTAGTATAAGGCTCACAACAGAAATTCAACTTTGTGTTTACCATATACACATACACAGATTTGTACAGCAATAATAGCTAAATGAATAGTTAAAACAAATAGTTAAATAGCAGATATGGCATTTAAAATTGTGCAAACAATGATCTTAAAAAATATTCCTAAAAAATTCCAAATTAAGTATAAGGCTCACAACAGAAATTCAACTTTGTGTTTACCACATACACATAATAGGTGAAATATATTAGTCAGTTACATAATATTATCTAACCAATAATGTTCTCGTTTGTATGCAATACTAAATATTGCCAATAGTGACTAATGTGTAGGGCTCTGAGTAAGACCTTTAACTGTGTGTTTACCACATACGCATTGTCAAGTAAAAAATATTGTGACAGCAATAAGCCAATGTAAAGAATGTGTATCAAAAAAGTTGTGTGCAAAAATTAGTGTACAAAAGATATTAATGGTCAAAAAATAGGTTGATCTTCAAAAAACGTGAATTAAGAACAAAGATTGTGAAAAATGAAAAAACAAAAATTTACAAAAACATTGTGGTGTGTTCCAATAGTAACTTATATAAATGTAAATAATAGTCCAAAAAATAGTCCAACAGTGAAAACGTAATAGAAAAAATAATCCAACAATAAATTATAATAAGTAGTGTGTCTCTTTAAGAATAAACAATAATCCTTAAAGTGTTGTGAATCCTAACAGCAATAGTTATGGTGATTTTCCAAGTATTTTATACTGAATAGCAGTGTAAGTACTTGCTAGCCGTTTTCCAACCCAAAATTCTATCTTCTTGGCAAATATTTTGTTATAATCCCTGGATGATCCTTCTGTAAAAGAAAGATATGATGGTGTAGATTGTTTTTAGATCAATAGAAAATGAAATTGTGCTTACCAGTCGACGCGTTTCGGTCACAAAGAGACCTTTATCAAGAGTCTTGATAAAGGTCTCTTTGTGACCGAAAAGCGTCGACTGGTAAGCACAATTTCATTTTCTATTGATCTAAAAACAATCTGCACCATCATATCTTTCTTTTACAGAAGGATCATCCAGGGATTATAACAAAATATTTACCAAGAAGATAGAATTTTGGGTTGGAAAACGGCTAGCAAGTACTGACACTGCTATTCAGTATAAAATACTTGGAAAATCACCATAACTATTGCTGTTAGGATTCACAACACTTTAAGGATTATTGTTTTTTCTTAAAGAGACACACTACTTATTATAATTTATTGTTGGATTATTTTTTCTATTAAGTTTTCTCAGTTGGACTATTTTTTGGACTATTATTTACATTTATATAAGTTACTATTGGAACACACCACAATGTTTTTGTAAATTTTTGGTTTTTCATTTTTCACAATCTTTGTTCTTAATTCACGTTTTTTGAAGATCAACCTATTTTTTTATTTTATTTTTTTTTATAACAAAATATTTGCCAAGAAGATAGAATTTTGGGTTGGAAAAGGCTAGCAAGTACTGACACTGCTATTCAGTATAAAACACTTGGAAAATCATCATAACTATTGCTGTTAGGATTCACAACACTTTAAGGATTATTGTTTTTTCTTAAAGAGACACACTACTTATTATAATTTATTGTTGGATTATTTTTTCTATTAAGTTTTCACTGTTGGACTATTTTTTGGACTATTATTTACATTTATATAAGTTACTATTGGAACACACCACAATGTTTTTGTAAATTTTTGGTTTTTCATTTTTCACAATCTTTGTTCTTAATTCACGTTTTTTGAAGATCAACCTATTTTTTGACCATTAATATCTTTTGTACACTAATTTTTGCACACAACTTTTTTGATACACATTCTTTACATGGGCTTATTGCTGTCACAATATTTTTTACTTGACAATGCGTATGTGGTAAACACACAGTTAAAGGTCTTACTCAGAGCCCTACACATTAGTCACTATTGGCAATATTTAGTATTGCATAGAATCAAGAACATTATTGGTTAGATAATATTATATAACTGACTAATATATTTCACCTATTATGTGTATGTGGTAAACACAAAGTTGAATTTCTGTTGTGAGCCTTATACTTAATTTGGAATTTTTTAGGAATATTTTTAAGATCATTGTTTGCACAATTTTAAATGCCATATCTGCTATTTAACTATTTGTTTTAACTATTCATTTAGCTATTATTGCTGTACAAATCTGTGTATGTGTATATGGTAAACACAAAGTTGAATTTCTGTTGTGAGCCTTATACTAAATTTGGAATTTTTTATGAATATTTTTAAGAGCAATGTTTGCACAATTTTAAATGCTATATCCGTTACATAACTATTTGTTTTAACTATTCATTTAGCTATTATTGTTGTATAAATTTGATTGTTTATACATGGATCCATGTTTTTAACTTATTTGTGTACTCAATAAATTGTTTATTGTAATCGTTTGATAATATTGCATTAGGTCCAGACCCAGCCTTCGTATAGTTGGTGCTTTGGTATACCTTATTAGTTTTCTCAGTTCATGGGCAGTTATTTTGCTCCTTGGTTTTTCCACACGCTTCTTGCGACCCTGTTGACTATTTTGAATGAAACGCTTGATTGTTCGATGATCACGCTTCAGAAGCTTTGCAATTTTAAGAGTGCTGCATCCCTCTGCAAGATATCTCACTAATTTTGACTTTTCTGAGCCTGTCAAGTCCTTCTTTTGACCCATTTTGCCAAAGGAAAGGAAGTTGCCTAATAATTATGCACACCTGATATAGGGTGTTGATGTCATTAGACCACACCCCTTCTCATTAAAGAGATGCACATCACCTAATATGCTTAATTGGTAGTAGGCTTTTGAGCCTATACAGCTTGGAGTAAGACAACATGCATAAAGAGGATGATGTGGTCAAAATAGTCATTTGCCTAATAATTCTGCACACAGTGTATTTAGTTAATAATTGTAAGGTTTATTTAGATTTATTTAAATTATCTTTAAGTTATGAGGTGTTAGGGTTAGGGTTACGGTTACGTTAGGGTTATGCTTAGGGTTATGTTTAGGGGTTAATTTATTTTGTGTTAGTGATGTTTAAGGCCAGAGGTTTAGGGGTTAATAACTTTAGTATAGTGACATTGGGGGCAGCAGATTAGGTGTTAATAACTGTAGATGTAGGTGGTGGCGATGTTATTGGTGGAAGATGTAGGTGGCGGTGATATTGGGAGAGGCAGATTAGGGGTTAATAATTGTATGTAGGTGGCAGCGATATCGGAGGCGGCAGATTAGGGGTGTTTAGACGTGGTTTTTATGTTAGGGTGTTAGGTTTAAACATAACTTTTTCTTTCCCCATAGACATCAATGGGGCTGCATTATGGAGCTTTTGTTTCCGCGATTGCAGGTGTTAGGTTTCTTTTTTGCCAGCTCTCCCCATTGATGACTATTGGGAAATCGTGCACGAGCAAGTCAAAGCAGCGCTTGTATTTGGGTATGGAGCTCAACGCCACCATTTCACCCGTACAAGCCTGCTTTTTGTAAACCTGTAATAGCAGCGCTATAGGGAGATGAAATAACGCCGCTTTTGTGGCGGTAGTTAATTTCCCTATAGCGCTGAAAACTCGAGCTGTTTATTTTTTAAAAGATATTAATCAATAAGTTTGGATTTTCTCACTTTCTCTCTACAAATATACCAACCCTAATTCTTGGGAACTTCAACATTCCCATTGACAAACCGTTTGCCCCTGCTGCCTCTAAACTTTCACTCACATCCTCCTTCAGTTTCTCACAATCCACCCTATTCCCTACCCACTGTGATGAATACTCCATCGACTTGGTATTTTCCTACCTCTGTTCTATATCTAACCTCACCTGTCACCCTTTCCCTATTTCTGACCATCACCTGGTCACCTATAATATTAATGCAACAGCAAAACCCCCTTCTCCATCCCGCCCCCGCACCTGTAGAAATCAACATGCTGTGTATCCGCTCCAATTTTAAAAGATTATTCAAGATCTGCTCCCTCACACTTCCACTATAACCTGCCCTGATCTCGCAACAGCCCACTATAACAAAACTCTCTCCTCTGCACTAGACACACTTGCACCTCCCCAGCTGCGCAAAACATCACGCCATCAGTTGCAGCCCTGGCACTCTCAGCAAACACGCTATTTGCAAAAATGCTCCCGTACTGCTGAGAGTGTCTGGAGGAAAACTCACTCTGAACCTGACTTCATACACTATAAGTTTATTCTTAGTTCATACACTTCTGCCCTTCACTTAGCCAAGCAAACCTACTTCTCTTCTCTTATATCTACTCTTTCCTCAAACCCTAAACAACTCTTCTCCACATTTAACTCTTTCCTCTACCCTCCTGCTCCACCCCCTCCATCTGTCTTTAGTGCACAAGACCTGACAGACTACTTCTTAAACAAAACACGTACTATCCGAAGCAACATCCCAACATCAACCTGCAATATTCCATCAACAGGCCCAGTTACTCCCTTTGCCACCCTCGGCATCTTCCATCCAGCCACTGAGAATGAAGTTTCTTCCTTACTATCTTCCTCACGCATCACTACCTGCCCGCTCGACCCTATCCCTTCCCATCTAATACCCTCCCTATCTTCCACCCTCACTCCTGCTCTTACCCACATCTTCAACCTATCTCTCTCTACCAGCTCATTCCCATCTTCTTTCAAACACGCAAAAGTCACTCCCATACTCAAAAAAAAAGAAACCTCGACCCTAATTCTCCTGAAAGCTACCCCCCATATCACTGCTTCCACTAACATCAAAACTCCTTGAAAAACTAGTTTACAATCTCCTAACCCACTTCCTGTCTGCCAACTCCTTGCTTGACCCCCTGCAATCCGGATTCCGTTCCAAACACTCAACTGAAACTGCCATTACCAAGGTTACTAACGATCTTCTCTCTGCTAAAAATATTGGCCACTACTCTATACTCATCTTACTTGACCTCTCAGCTGCCTTCGACACAGTTGACCACCCCCTCCTCCTACAGACCCTTAGCTCTTTTGGCCTCTGTGACACTGCCCTTTCCTGGATTCACTCTTATCTTTCTCACAGGTCTTTTTCTATGTCAATTTCAGGCAACTCCTCCTCTCCAATGCCTCTGTCTGTTGGAGTACCTCAAGGATCAGTTCTGGGTCCTCTTCTCGTCTCCATCTATATTTCTTCACTGGGTAAACTTATCAACAGTTATTGCTTCAAATATCACCTCTATGCTAATGACACCCAGATCTACCTCTCCACCCCTAATCTCTTTCCCTCTGTCCTTTCTCATGTCAGTGACTGCTTATCTGGTATTTCTTCCTGGATGGCCTCTCACCACCTAAAGATTAACATGTCCAAGACTGAGCAGCTCCTTATCCCCCCTTAAGCTCTACGCCGACTTGTGACTTCTCTACCCCTGTTGATGGCATCACCATTTCCCCATCACCCCAAGTCTGCTGCCTCAGAGTTACACTTGATTCAAATCTATCCTTTGCCCCCCATTTCCAATCACTTTCTACATCCTGCCACAACCATCTACGCAACATTTCCAAGATTCAACCTTTTCTGTGCGCTAACACCACAAAGCATATAATCCACTCCCTTGTTATTTCCCGACTTGACTACTGCAATAACCTACTTACTGGCCTTCCTCTATCCCGCCTCTCCCCCCTTCAATCCATCCTAAATGCCTCTGCCAGTCTGATCCATCTTTCCCGTCACTCTTTATCTGCTGCACCTCTCTGTGAGTCCCTTCATTGGCTCCCCATACAGAGCAGAATTAAATTCAAAATTCTCACCCTTCCATACAAAGCACTCACTAACACCTCTCCCCTCTACCTATCCTCTCTAATCAACAAGTATACTCCAGCCCGCCCACTAAGATCCAACAATGACCTGCTCCTTGCATCTGCGACTAACACCTCCTCTCATGCTAGACTGCAGGACTTCTGTCATACAGCACCTACCCTCTGGAACACTCTCCCTCATGCTGTCAGGCTTTGCCCTAATCTTTCTTCCTTTAAATGCTCTCTGAAGACTTTTCTGTTCAGAGAAGCCTACCACCCAACTCAATAATATTTCTCCTACCTAACAACATTCCCTCCTCTAACTCTGCATTAGCAACTTTCTCAATCTTGCAGTCCTCACCTCCTGTTTCTCAACCTCCTACCCTTCTAGATTGTAAGTTTCCACAGGAATAGGGCCCTCAATTCCTCCTGTATGTGTTTGTAAATTTTGTCCTGTGTCTTAGAAGTTTTATTTTATATTTTTATTTAAATGAACTGTATCCATGGACAGTGCTGCAGAATATGATGGTTCTTCATAAATAAAGTTGAATTAAAAAAATAATAATAATAATAAAGTTATGATTTTGGAATTTTGGATTTGGGTATTTGTACCTGTACTATGATCCTTCATTCCAAGCACACTTTGGGCCCAATGATCGATTCACAGCAACTTATGTGAAATACACATTTCCATCTCACCAGTCTTGCAATGTTAACACCCTGGATACAGACACCTAGAAATCAGGTCGCAACGGAACCGCAGTAGCGAAGCAGATACCCACAAGCAACGATTGTCAGTATAAGGAGGGTGAGACATTCAGGCTACTAAAAGGCACAGCATGGCCAGCCAAGGATAGTGTATAACACGGCAAGGCTCTCACACAGACAGGTGGCTTAAGGGAGCAGCTGCAACAACGGAGGCAGTATAAACCCAGCTGGAAGACCGCACCAACAAGAAAAGAGGTACAGTCAGTGAAACCCCCGACTGGATTTAACAGAATACACAAACCGCAGTTATAAGCCTTCCAATAATAACGTCAGGGAACCGGACCACAGGGCTACACATAGTAGCAGTAACCCTAATTAAAGTGCGACACAGCAGCCATCTTGAAGTGGGAATAGGCCCTGAATTACAGCAACACTGACATACACACACAAAATATCCTATTCACAGGGGATCCTTGACACAGAGAAATAGAGTCAGCAGAAAACTGTGGGAACACAGGGCTTCTAGGACACGCAGCTTTATTAACTCCCCACAGGACACTATAAACCTTAAGTAGGAACTGCATGTCAACATATCCAGACACTCTAGAACAATTCAGGGAATTGCCCAACCGCCAAAGAGCTGAGCATACTTCAGGGGTAACCCGGTAACCTAAACTCTCACATAATATAAGGGTTCATATCCAAATAAAGGACTCAAATAAAGGGCATAGTTATGTCAATTAAACTGCTAAGGGGAAAAAGACACCAGATCTAGAACCCTGGGTCACTACTTAAAACCGATAGAATCACAGGACACACCACCTATTAATTCATCTCCTCCTGGGAGTAAGCAGACAGACATAATGAATGCAAACAATGCTGAAAGAACACCCCCTAATTATATCACAAAGGAAGACCTCAGTCTTCTCACCTCAAAAGAAGATATGAAAGTGTTTATGCACGAGGTCAGAACACTATATAAAGAACTACATAAAGACATAGCAACCATAGCAGATAGAGTCACAACTGCAGAAAAGGAGCAAACTGCAACCAACACTAACGTCAGCCACCTAACAGACAGAGTATAAGCTCAGGAAGAAATGATACAATCACTAAATGACAAAATAGAAGATCTGGACAATCGTGGTCGCCGCAATAACTTGTGTATAAGAGCAGTCCCTGAAACCATTTCAGCAGTAGCCCTGGAGGTTATCTACAAGACCTATTTTGTACACCTGGTTCGCCCAAGGTTCTTATTGAAAGGGCACACAGAGCGCTGAGGGCCAAACCACCTCCAAAAGCCCCCCCCCATGGGATATTATCCTTAAATTCTTAAATTTTCAGGACAAGGAGGAAATTCTGAATAAGGCAAGAACCAAGCACCCTCTCCAGCATGCTGGATTTCCACTCCAGATCTTTAGTGACTTAAGACCAACCACATTACAAAAATGGAGGGTCTTATCATACATCACATCCACTTTACAAGCTAACAGGATACCATACCGCTGGGGATTCCCAGTATCAATCATTGCAACTAAGGATAACAAGAACGTCATCTACCGCACGGAAACTGATCTACAGCAATTCTGCCAACTACTTTCTGTCAAGATCCCTGCCAACACAGCACTTTCAGGACCTACTCTACTCTGACCATCACAGCACTGAACAAGCTGGAGCCAGGGACAATTGAACCACTTGATTCCAAGCCTCCAGGATAGCCCTCTCGTTAGGAAGGAATATAAGAAGTAAACTAGAGGGAAGGAGGAAAAAAAAAAAAGAAGGGGTGGGTCAGGACCTAGGTTAGACTGACTGCTGGACAAGGAGCCCAGGAAATATTTTATGCTGATTTGTTCTTTGTTTATACTTGCATTTTTGGATACCATACAACAAGTGTCTATTGCCTAAAATGCGAAGACACTCATCCAATAATGCTGGGATCTTCTATAAGCACACCCAGTATGAGAGAGGATGAAGATGAAAAAACTATGCTTTCCCAAATATGGGTTGTGTGTTAATCTGTAACAGTTAAAGTATAATATGGAATGTTCCTGGTTCCTCTGAGGGCGCTTAGTCCCAGGATGATAAAAGATACCTAGTGGTTTATGACCCCCTGCCCTGTACTTCATAATTAAGCTAGTTGAGAGCTTTGAAAATCAGGATTCTCTCCAATAGATATATTAAAAAAAAAAAAAAATACCCATATATATATAAATGGGGGAGAATATAGAGGGAAATTCTATGGGTATTGAACAGCACAAATTTATGTGTATGTATTATAAATGTTAGAACATTGTTATTCAAAGTATATCTTTTGAGTTAACCACATAATTGTTTGAACAGACAAGGCTATAGTAAGCATTAATATAGATGCAAGTTTGTTATTGTTACTGTTCGATGTTTGCTTTATTTTGTAAAAATACTATACTCTTCCCCTCCCTCAGCATTTATGGAAGAGCGGGGTAAAGCCCACTACTCCCATTCCACAACATCACAAAATGATCCACTATGTTCTTGCTACTGGGATACATCCCCAGAACCAAACCCTTTTTTTCAAGGTAACTGAGATCACACCCCATAACCCAAAACAGTTACAATTCCTTTCACTTTTTTAATTCTTTTTTTTCTATCCTTTCTTGATTCGCCCCCTTCCCAGAACCCCACCCATTGCCCAATCCTACCCCCTAAGTAACTGATTTTTGGAACATAAGCGTTGCTACGAATCTAAGGATCCCATGGGTTTCAATACCATTTGTATGCCGATGACACCCAAATCTACCTCTCTGCACCAGACCTACCTCCTTCCTTACTAACCCGTGTCACTAACTGTCTTTCTCACATCTCATCTTGGATGTCCTCTCACTACCTTAAGCTAAATCTCTCCAAAACTGAACTCCTTATTTTTCCCCCTTCTTCCATTGTCTCCACCCCCAAAATTTCTATAACTGTTGATAATTCCATCATAACCCCTACCCCACATGCCCAATGTCTTGGGGTCACACTTGACTCAGATCTTTCCTTCACTCCTCACATTCAGTCCTTGGCTAAAGCCTGCCGCTTCCACCTTAAAAACATCGCTAAAATTAGACATTTCCTTACACAAGATACAACCAAGGTTTTAATCCACTCTCTCATCCTTTCCCGTCTCGACTTCTGCAACTCCGTCCTCTCTGGTCTACCTAGCTGCCGCATAGCTCCTTTACAATCCATTATGAATGCCTCTGCCAGGCTCATCTTCCTTACTTGTCGCTCTTCATCTGCTGCACCTCTCTGCCAATTCCTTCACTGGCTTCCTCTTGCCTCTAGGATTAAACATAAAATCCTCACCCTGACATATAAAGCTCTCAACTGCACTGCTCCCCCTACATCTCAGAACTTGTCTCTAGATACTCTCCCTACCATCCCCTTCGATCAGCTCAGGATCTCCTCCTCTCCTCCTCTTTTGTTACTTCCTCACATTCCCGTTTACAGGACTTCTCTAGACTGGCCCCCATCTTGTGGAATTCCCTGCCTCGCTCCATAAGACTCTCCCCTAGTTTTAACAGCTTCAAGCACTCCCTAAAAACTCTACTATTCAGGGATGCATACAACCAACACTAACCTTTTCTAACTCCATTGCTTTCCCCTTGAACCCCTTAGAATGTAAGCCTATGGGCCCAGCTGTTTACAGATCGCTTCATAAGAGCCGACTACAACAGTGAAACTCTCGGCAGGGCCCTCTACCAACTTGACCCCTACAAAAGCTATCCTGTACACCGACTATGTTTACAGCATTGCGGAATCTGTTGGCGCTCTACAAATACCTGATAATAATAATAATAATAATAAGGATACGCTCCTGAACTCAAATACTTAAATTACATAACAAACCCAAAACATGTTTCGGAAAACATATCCAAAAATGCCTTACAACATATCCAATACAAATAAAAATTCTAAACACACTATATCTCTGATGACACTGAATGTCAAAGGTCTTAACAGCCCAGGCAAAAGATCAATTGCAACAAAAGAACTGTCCCGAACTAATCATTCAATAGTATTCTTACAGGAAACACACTACCAAAAAGGGAGGGAACCTAAATGGTCAGTTCCAAATTATCCAAACACATTTTTCGCCTCCAATACAAAGAAAAAGAATGGGGTGGGGATTCTGCTCCATAGGTACATATCCCTGCAAACGACATCGGTGGTCAGAGACCCTGACGGTCACTACATACTGATAGCGGGGCTGCTATTTGGTAGACCCATTACCCTTCGGAATATATACACCCCAAACAAGGAGCAACATTGTTTCATTAAGAAGATATCCCAACTACTACTTGATAACAGAAAGGGCATGATCCTCCTGGGAGGTGACTTTAACCTCCACTTTAATCCTCAACAGGACACATCGAATAATCTTTCCAGCGTAGCTAAAACTACACTAAAATCTGCTAAAAACACATTTACAGACTTAAATTTGCATGATATATGGCGCACCCTTAACCCCACAGCTAGAGATTACACATACTACTCCAATGTACATAAAAAATATTCGCGAATAGACTATTTTTTTACGGACTCTATAGGACTGAAGACAATAACCAAATGTAACATAGGCACAATCTCATGGACAGATCATGCACCGGTTGAGTGCACTTTACTATGGCCTGAGACGCCCCTTACGGAATTCATATGGCGACTGGATGATCATCTACTGTCGGATCCGCTGACAGTGGAGAAAGTCGGATCGGTAATATCTGAGTATTTCACTCATAACCCACATTCAGACACATCGAGCTCCACTGCCTGGGAGGCCCACAAATGTGTAGTGAGTAGAGAATTAATTAAGATACGAGCGAGAAAATTGATAGAAAGACGGAATCTCAAAGACAAGCACTGTACCTTCGCCAAATGTATTATGACCAAGGGAACAAGCCAGGCAAACTCTTAGCTAGAACAATACAATGTAAAAAATACAAATCCTATATACACTCGCTAAAAAGCAGTAGCTCAACCATCATAAAAGACAGCAAGGGAATTGCAGATGAGTTCAGGCAATACTACCACAGTCTATACAACCTAGATGATTCCCGGGCTCCCTTCACACCCTCACAATCCATGGACAAACACTCAAAAATTAGAGAGTTCTTACAGGATTTCCCCCTAACCAAACTAAACAATGAGGAGAAAGCAGCACTAGACTCTACTATAACTGACCAGGAAGTGGGGCAGGCAATTAGGGACCTCCCTTTGGGAAATTGTCCGGGCCCTGATGGGTTCTACACTAAATATTATAAAACTTATAAAACTCTCCTCATACCACACCTCCTCACTCTATTTAATGAATTACCCACCTAAAAAAAACTACCACCTAGGATGTTAGAAGCCCACATTTCAGTATTACCCAAACCGGGAAAGACCCCAGACAGACTCAGCAATTTCACACCAATCTCACTTCTGAATACAGTCGTTAAAATTTTAGCAAACATACTGGCCTCCAGACTGAATAAATACCTCCCAAAGCTTATCTCCACAGACTAGGTGGGATTTGTACCAGGTAGGGAAGCCAAAGATAATACCCTTAGAATTCTACACATTATGGATTAGGCAAATCACCATAACACCCCACTGACTTTATTCTCATCTGATGCAGAAAAGGCCTTTGACAGAGTAGACTGGTCCTTTCTCAGAGAAACTATGCCCAAGATGAATATGGGTGACCACTTCCTTCACATGGTCTTTTCCCTGTACTCTGGACCAAATGCTAGGGTGAGAGTAAATGGCACGCTCTCAGACACATTCCTAATGACTAATGGAATCCGTCAGGGCTGCCCTCTATCCCCCCTACTATTTATATTATCCTTTGAAACACTGGTTCAAAAAAATAGGCTTAATACAAAGATCAAAGGTGTACACATAGGTGACAAGGACCATAAACTGATGATGTATGCTGACGACATCTTATTCTCTATATCTAATATTGAACACTCCATACCAGAATTACTAACAGAACTCCAAATAAACGTCCAAGCTTCCAATCTCCACCTAAATCTGGCTAAGTTGGAACTACTTAACATAACCTCTCCCCCACATCTCTTACAAAATCTTGCATCAAAAGACCACTTGACACTAGCCTCGGAGAAATTAAAATATATGGGCGTCTTTATCACACCCAAATCAGAAACTCTGCTGGGATGTAACTACTCACGACTTAAAAAAGAAGTTAATGATGATCTGAGTTCATGGAAAAACAAACCCCTTTCCTGGTTAGGTAGAGTGAGAATTATAAAAATGAATGTGTTACCCAGGTTGCTATATCTGTTCCAGGCCTTGCCAATCCATCTGCCCCGCCACTTCATAGCACAGATGCAAAAAATTGTAGACAACTTTATTTGGGGAGGGGGGAGAAGTAGGGTCCAAAGGCAGACTATGTTTTTGCCCAGGGAGCGAGGGGTGTGTGGGGCGCCTAATCTGGAGCTATATAGAAGAGCTATACTGCTACAGCAGATTCTGGACTGGAGCCATAACTCAGGCAGCTTACACTTTGCAATAGAAATGGGTGCAATAGTATCGCTGGAAAAACTACAACAATGGGACACAAAAACGTTCCCCACATGGCTAACCCAAATGCAAATTGTACACTACATATCAACGTATAGAAGTAGGGCAGATATGCAGCAGGAACTAATGCCTTTTGAGAAACTATGCACACAAGACTCCCCCCTAGACACAATATCTTTACTCTATAAAAACGAAACGGGGCTGCCTAACTATGTTAGATCATGGCACACCGAATTAAATGATGAATACGACTCTAAAGTTTTGTATAGGTCATTCCGAACGGCAAAGGCTGTATCAGCCTCAGCCAATATACAGGAGATGCACATTAAATGTGTCAGCAGATGGTACATGAAGCGACTAAGGCTACACAAAATTAATCCCCAAATCAGCAACCGTTGCTGGAGAGCATGCGGGCAGGTGGGCACGATGCAACATATATGGTGGACATGCCCCCTTATAAGGGTGTTCTGGGGGGACATTTTAGGCCATCTCTTCGGTACTGGAGAGCACTGTAGAGCACAACATACACTTTTTACTGTTTTTAAAAACCCCAGACCTACAAAATCAATTACATAAGACCATCTTTCTTTTAATGAAAAGTAGTGCCATGAAACTTATCCCCAAAAAGTGGAAATCCAACACAACACCGACGACCCACGATTGGCACACACAAACCACGGATGTCCTGATGATGGAACGCCTCCACTACTTAAAAACAAGCAAATTACAAAACCACCAGGAGCTTCTGGACCTTTGGAGCAGAGTCCAGCTCTAGGAGCTTGAGAGACTCAGAACATACTCAGAACATTTTTAAAATATGAAAATAATCACCGCAGCGCAAATCCCAAGCCTCTTTCCTTTGCCCCTTTATACCTGTTATTTCTTTCTTTTCTTGTCCTTGTTTAAATAACATATGACCATCACTGGGTCACTTAATGCAAAATAAGTTGTCAATGGTGTATACCACACAAAATGCATGTTTGTCAGCTAAGAGATGAGATACCTGTGACCAACCGGAAAGACTTTATCAAAAAGCTGCCTAAACCGGGACTTCTCCCTACTTGGGGGGACGGCCTTGGACGTCACCCCTGAGGGACGGATCATCTCAATAAAATAGAACAGAGTAGCAGTATGAAATATGTGTAATACACTGCATAATATTGTAACCCTTGTTGATGGATGTTTTTACATTACTGTATATGTTAATTTTCAATAAACATTATTTGAAACTCAAAAAAAAAAAAAAAATTGAGGAGGGATGATGATGATTATCTAAAGGGGAAGTATTTACATTTAATAGAAAACACTAATGGTTGGATTAAATTACAGAAAATGAAATATTAAAATAAGAAAAATGGAAATAGCCCAAACACTATTGTAATTCCATCTAGGAATTCTAATACTACCAACCAGGGTGTTCCTATCTCTAATAGATTTACCCCTTTACAATTTTAATGCATGGAGACAAGTTGGTAATTGATATAATCAAAAAACTGCCACCTCTAAAGTTTTTTTAGGGGAACCATACCTAGAATCAAAATCCACCCCAGTATCACCCCTCACACCTCACACCAAATACAACATCAGAACATGCACAGACAAATTCAAAATATAACACAGCAATTATATCAACAAAAAAACAAAAGTCTCCTATCAGACGGGGGTGAAGAGGTAGAGGGAAAACCCTCAAAAAAGAAAAATTACAAACATTGAAGGAGGAAATTTTCAACTTATTATCTCATAATTTCAAAACATGTTTAGATAGAGGGCTAGATCATGGGTGAAGCCCTAACTTTTACATGCAAGCAAAAAATGGTTTATTGTGGCCCTTACAAGTTGTAAGTAAACACATTCACTTGAGCGCAATTGAATTTAACCTGTGTCGGGGTAGCATGACTTCAGAGCTTGGGTAAACTGTTATGCTTGACTAAAAAGTTGCACAAAAACATTTAAAAGTACAGTTACACTAAAAATAACACTATCTAATAAAAATATTTTAAAAATTGCTATAAGAATGTAAGGGCTCAAAGATATGAGGTCTCAGTTGTTAGAAAACAATGACTGCAAAAGGCTTTAACATAGAGATACATACATATACATGTATAAATATGTACAGTATGTATGTATATATCTATCTACATCTATATCTATCTATATATCTATCTATCTATCTATATATATATATATACTATATATATATATATTTATATATATATATATATATATATATAATTTATATGTGTGTGTACATATATACATATTATATATATATATATATATATATATATATATATATATATATATATATATATATATATATATATATATTATATATATATATATATATATATATATATATATATATATAAGAGAATTGGAGCCCTTTGCAGTCAAGTAGCTGAAAACATGTTAAAGCATATTTATGCAATATTCATATAGGTATAGATAGATTGATGATATATAGATAGATAGATAGATAGATAGATATAGATATATGAATAAATAGAACATAATCTGCTATGTGAAGAACATTGAAATGTAAACTTTTTTCTAGATTCAACATTGGAATGTAAACTATTAAAATTTCATGTAGGGCTAGCTCAGTTGAGAAAATGTGCTCGGGTTTGCACACAAGTAAGGGTGCACCTGGTTAGCGCTCGTGCAACAACTTTTTACTTTCAACTTGTATTATGACCACTACCCGTAGCAATAAATATAGCTCCACTTGTAATCTAGCCCTGAATGGGCATTACATAAATGTGACAGTTGTTAATGTTTTGATATACATTAGATTATAGATGCTACTGGTCTCAAACCCTCTCAAAACCTCACTATCATCCACAATCCACAAAGCCATAAATGTATCTCTTTTGCCCCTGTTACAGAGGATAAAGTTTCTGCCCTTATACTATTCTCTCACCTCACTACCTGTCCCCTCGACCCCATCCCCTCACAGCTACTCCCCGCCCTCTCTTCTACCCTTACCCCTATACTCACACACATCTTCAACCTCTCCCTCAGCACTGGTATATTTCTCTCATCTTTTAAACATGCACTGGTCACACCTATCCTCAAAAAACCTTCTCTTGACCCAACCTCCCTATCTAACTACTGCCCTATTTTCCTATTCCCTCTTGCCTCAAAGCTTCTCAAAAAGCTTCTCGAAAAGCTAGTATATGTATGTCTATCCCATTACCTTACACTAAACTCCCTCCTTGTGGAACTCTCTGCCTTGCTCCACAAGACTCTCCCCTAGATTTGAAAGCTTCAAGCACTCCCTAAAGATTGTACTATTCAGAGATGCATACAACCTACACTAACCTTTCCTAACTCCACTGCTATCCTCTTGATCCCCTTAGCATGTAAGCCTATGAGCCCAGCTTTTTGTGGATCACCTGCATAAGAGCCGATTACAACATTTCAACTTTTGGCAGGGACCGCTTCCCATTTAACCCCCTATAAATGGTACCTTGTATACCGTCTATGTTTATAGCGCTGCGGAATCTGTTGTCGCTCTACAAATACTTGATAATAATAATAATAATAGATATTTATTAATAATTAATTGCATACATTTTGCAAATGGTAATATTTTGCCAGTGAAAAAGTGGTGAGACATATTTGTTTATAAATGTTCACAGTAAGTTGTGTATGCCGTTTGGCTCCTTCTAACATAACAGCAAAACTTCACTATTCAAAATCAACATACACCTATGAAACTTCACTATTCAAAATTTATAAATGCTTATGAAACTCCCTTAAAATGCCCATGTTACGCCGATTTTTTAACAGTGTTTAGCGGGGAGCAATGTTAATGGAGATTTATAATGAAGTAATCTAGTTTTAACATTGTAAAAAAGTAAACTCTAACTTATTAAAAATGTACGCAAATCATTTTAATTTTAAGCTTATTAACGCCTAGATTTAGAGTTTTGCGGCCAAAGGGGTGCGTTAGCTACGCATGCTTTTTTCTGACCGCACCTTTTAAATACCGCTGGTATTTAGAGTTCACAGAATGGCTGCGTTAGGCTCCAAAAAAAGGAGCGTAGAGCATATTTACCGCAACTGCAACTCTCGATACCAGCGGTGCTTACGGACGCGGCCAGCTTAAAAAATGTGCTCGTGCATGATATCCCCATAGGAAACAATGGGGCAGTTTGAGCTGAAAAAAAACCTAACACCTGCAAAAAAGCAGCGTTCAGCTCCTAACGCGGCCCCATTGTTTACTATGGGGAAACACTTCCTATGTCTGCACCTAACACCCTAACATGTACCCCGAGTCTAAACACCCCTTACCTTACACTTATTAACCCATATTCTGCCGCCGCTATCGCTGACCCCTGCATATTATTATTAACCCCTAATCTGCCGCTCGGTAAACCGCCGCAACCTACATTATACCTATGTACCCCTAATCTGCTGCCCCTAACACCGCCGACCCCTATATATTATATTTATTAACCCCTAATCTGCCCCCCACAACGTCGCCGCCAGCTACCTACAATAATTAACCCCTAATCTGCCGACCGCATCTCACCGCTACTATAATAAAGTTATTAACCCCTAATCCGCCTCACTCCCGCCTCAATAACCCTATAATAAATAGTATTAAAGCCTAATCTGCCCTCCCTAACATCGCCGACACCTAACTTCAATTATTAACCCCTAATCTGCCGACCGGAGCTCGCCGCTACTATAATAAATGTATTAACCCCTAAAGCTAAGTCTAAACCTAACACCCCCCGAACTTAAATATAATTTAAATCTAACGAAATAAATTAACTCTTATTAAATAAATTATTCCTATTTAAAGCTAAATATTTACCTGTAAAATAAACCCTAATATAGCTACAATATAAAAATTATAATTATATTGTAGCTATTTTAGGATTAATATTTATTTTACAGGCAACTTTGTATTTATTTTAACCAGATACAATAGCTATTAAATAGTTAATAACTATTTAATAGCTAAAATAGTTAAAATAATTACACAATTACCTGTAAAATAAATCCTAACCTAAGTTACAATTAAACCTAACACTACACTATCATTAAATAAATTAAATACAATACCTACAAATAACTACAATTAAATAAAATAACTAAGTTACAAAAAATAAAAAAATATTTACAAACATTAGAAAAATATTACAACAATTTTAAACTAATTACACCTACTCTAAGCCCCCTAATAAAATAACAAAGACCCCCAAAATAAAAAATGCCCTACCCTATTCTAAATTAAAAAAGTTCAAAGCTCTTTTACCTTACCAGCCCTGAAAAGGGCCATTTGCGGGGCATGTCCCAAATAATTCAGCTCTTTTGCCTGTAAAAAAAACATACAATACCCCTCCAACATTACAACCCACCACCCACATACCCCTAATCTAACCCAAACCCCCCTTAAATAAACCTAACACTAAGCCCCTGAAGATCTTCCTACCTTATCTTCACCATACCAGGTTCACCGATCCGTCCTCCAAAGTCTTGATCCAAGCCTCCGAAATCTTCATCCAAGCCCAAGCGGGGGCTGGCGATCCATAATCCGGCTGAAGTCTTCTATCAAGCGGTGGCTGAAGAGGTCCAGAAGAGGCTCCAAAGTCTTCATCCTATCCGGGAAGAAGAGGAGATCCGGACCGGCAACCATCTTGATCCAAGCGGCATCTTCTATCTTCATCCAACGACGAACGGCTCCATCTTTAAGACCTCCGACGTGGATCCATCCTCTTCTTCCGACGTCCAGCTGAAGAATGAAGGATCCTTTAAGGGACGTCATCCAAGATGGCGTCCCTCGAATTCCGATTGGCTGATAGAATTCTATCAGCCAATCGGAATTAAGGTAGGAAAATTCTGATTGGCTGATGGAATCAGCCAATCAGATTCAAGTTCAATCCGATTGGCTGATTGGATCAGCCAATCAGATTGAGCTCGCATTCTATTGGCTGTTCCGATCAGCCAATAGAATGCGAGCTCAATCTGATTGGCTGATCCAATCAGCCAATCGGATTGAACTTGAATCTGATTGGCTGATTCCATCAGCCAATCAGAATTTTCCTACCGTAATTCCGATTGGCTGATAGAATCCTATCAGCCAATCGGAATTCGAGGGACGCCATCTTGGATGACGTCCCTTAAAGGAACCTTCATTCTTCAGTTGGAACATCGGAAGAAGAGGATGGATCCGCGTCAGAGGTCTTCAAGATGGAGCCCTCCGTCATCGGATGAAGATAGAAGATGCCGCTTGGATCAGGATGGTTGCCGGTCTGGATCTCCTCTTCTTCCCGGATAGGATGAAGACTTTGGAGCCTCTTCTGGACCTCTTCAGCCGCCGCTTGATAGAAGACTTCAGCCGGATTATGGATCGCCAGCCCCCGCTTGGGCTTGGATGAAGATTTCGGAGGCTTGGATCAAGACTTCGGAGGACGGATCGGTGAACCTGGCATGGTGAAGATAAGGTAGGAAGATCTTCAGTGGCTTAGTGTTAGGTTTATTTAAGGGGGGTTTGGGTTAGATTAGGGGTATGTGGGTGGTGGGTTGTAATGTTGGTGGGGGTATTGTATGGTTTTTTTTCCAGGCAAAAGAGCTGAATTATTTGGGGCATGCCCCGCAAATGGCCCTTTTCAGGGCTGGTAAGGTAAAAGAGCTTTGAACTTTTTTAATTTAGAATAGGGAGTAGGGCATTTTTTTATTTTTGGGGGTCTTTGTTATTTTATTAGGGGGCTTAGAGTAGGTGTAATTAGTTTAAAATTGTTGTAATATTTTTCTAATGTTTGTAAATATTTTTTTATTTTTTGTAACTTAGTTCTTTTTATTTTTTGTACTTTAGTTAGTTTATTTCATTGTATTTATTTGTAGGTATTGTATTTAATTAATTTATTGATAGTGTAGTGTTAGGTTTAATTGTAGGTAATTGTAGGTATTTTATTTAATTAATTTATTGATAGTGTAGTGTTAGGTTTAATTGTAACTTAGGTTAGGATTTATTTTACAGGTAATTTTGTAATTATTTTAACTATTTTAGCTATTAAATAGTTCTTAACTATTTAATAGCTATTGTACCTGGTTAAAATAAATACAAAGTTACCTGTAAAATAAATATAAATCCTAAAATAGCTATAATATAAATATAATTTATATTGTAGCTATATTAGGATTTATTTTACAGGTAAGTATTTATCTTTAAATAGGAATAATTTATTTAATAAGAGTTAATTAATTTCGTTAGATTTAAATTATATTTAATTTAGGGGGTGTTAGTGTTAGGGTTAGACTTAGCTTTAGGGGTTAATACATTTATTAGAATAGCGGTGAGCTCCAGTCAGCAGATTAGGGGTTAATGTTTGAAGTTAGGTGTCGGTGATGTTAGGGAGGGCAGATTAGGGGTTAATACTATTTATTATAGGGTTAGTGAGGTGGATTAGGGGTTAATAACTTTATTATAATAGCGGTGCGGTCCGCTCGGCAGATTAGGGGTTAATAAGTGTAGGCAGGTGGAGGCGACGTTGGTGGGGGGCAGATTAGGGGTTAATAAATATAATATAGGGGTCGGCGGTGTTAGGGGCAGCAGATTAGGGGTACATAGGGATAATGTAAGTAGCGGCGGTTTACGGAGCGGCAGATTAGGGGTTAATAATAATATGCAGGGGTCAGCGATAGGGGGCGGCAGAATAGGGGTTAATAAGTGTAAGGTTAGGGGTGTTTAGACTCGGGGTACATGTTAGAGTGTTAGGTGCAGACGTAGGAAGTGTTTCCCCATAGGAAACAATGGGGGCTGCGTTAGGAGCTGACAGCGGCTTTTTTGCAGGTGTTAGGTTTTTTTTCAGCTCAAACAGCCCCATTGTTTCCTATGGGGGAATCGTGCACGAGCACGTTTTTGAAGCTGGCCGCGTCCGTAAGCAACTCTGGTATCGAGAGTTGCAGTGGCGTTAAATATGCCTATACGCTCCCTTTTTGGAGCCTAACGCAGCCATTCTGTGAACTCTCAATACCAGAGTTATTTAAAAGGTGCGGCCAGAAAAAAGCCAGCGTTAGCTACACGGGTCGTTACTGACAAAACTCTAAATCTAGCAGTAATTTTGCAAGGAATTTTAGGTCTGTCATTTAACAATATGATCAAAGGGGTAAAGTGAAAGGTGTCTCCAGTCATTGGGAGTAGTATTTTCTCTAGGATTCCCAAAAGTGTCGCAGGCGAGGGCACGACCACCACACATGTGATAAGTTCCCACTTCCCCACATCCCCTCCCAGCACAAGGGAGAAACCTCTGGGTATATTAATTTCATTCTAACTGGGGTCATATACCACCTCGATGGAACCCTTGTAGTTCATTTCAAGGATCTGGGGGGATGTCGACGATTTAGCTGTATAATAGAACAGTTTGTACCAGCTTTCCGGGGCAATATCTAAATTTAGTTTGTCTTGCCAGGATTGAGTGTATGTCGGTAATGTGTATGTCGGTAATGTATTATATAAACAGTTGTCTAGGATGCGTCTTGACATGGCCAAGGTTCCCCTTGAGGAGATGCCAGTCCTAGAGAGTTGCTCAAAGATGGTACGAGGCCGTGTGAGTTGAGGGCTATGTGGGGAGACCCATAATAGATGTTGTAGCTGAGAGTATTTTAACTTTGTGTAGGTACCCTCCAGTGTCTCTGTCAGGTCCTGTCTGGGCTTAAGTTTCCCCTGAGAAAGAAAATCTATCAACGGGAATGAAAATCCCAGTTCTCTATAATGAATATCCCCGAGTGTGAGATGCATACCTAATAGTAACTCTGTGTTTTGAAATATCGGTGTCATGGGCGAATGTGCTGTGGAGATGCCCCCTATCTGTTTAACTATAGTATCCCAGGTGGAAAAAATGTGTCTATAGACAGGAGACGATCTTGCTCTAGGGGGACAAAACTTATCCTGTAGCCTGCAGATTGGGCCAACTTGCGGTGGTTTTTAGAATGTGCGTGTCTAGCGGGATTCCATGCCTTATCCTGTGAGTAAGTATGCAGTTCAATATGCGTTGTAACACATTAGCCTGATAATACCGAAGTATAAAGGGAGTTCCTAACCCTCCATCCTTCCTAGATCTATATAGGTTCTGTCTAGCTACTCTTGGTCTGCGACCTCCCCAGATAAACCCGTTAAGAATAGATTGAAGTTGTTGGAGAAAGGCCGTCGGTAAGTGAATAGGAATAGTCTGTAGCAAGTAGAGGATTCGCGGCAGTAGGGACATTTTCGCTATTTGGTTCCTCCCCCACCAAGAGAATGACTTGCTATGCCAGACTTGGCAGTCTTTCAGCATTTCTTGCAGTAGTGGAGTGTAATTTGACTTAAAGAGGGAGGTGACTTTAGGTGTAATGTTCACACCCAGGTATTTAATTTGGTCGGTAATTAATTGGTATGGACAAATCTGGGCAAGGGACAAGAACTTTTGTGTGTTCATCTTGATGTTTAGAATGTTAGATTTCTGATTATTAATCAGGAAATGAGAGAGGTCTCCGAAGCATCGGAATTCAGCAAGCACAGCTGGTATAGACACCGTAGGATTAGTCAGGGATAGTAAGATATCGTCAGCATACAAACTTATTTTATAATTATTAGGCCCAATAGGTACCCCCTTAATGGTGTTGTTCAATCTAATATGGGCTGCTAGGGGTTCCATTGCTATGGCAAAGAGGAGCGGGGGCATCCCTGCCGCGTGCCATTACTTATGTTGAGAGAATCTGACATTATGCTATTTACTCGGACTCTAGCAGTGGGGTTGTTATATAAGCTGAAAATCCTATTGACCAATCTCTCTCCAAACCCAAATCCCTCCAATGCAACCTGGAGATAGACCCAGTTCAACCTATCAAATGCTTTCTCCGCATCGGTAGAGGCCAGGACCATCTCAATATTGATAGTAGAAGCATAATCGATCAGGTGAAGTGTCCTGATCGTATTGTCCCTGGCCTCCCTACGCGGAACAAAGCCCGCCTGGTCTGTGTGAATAAGATGAGGCAAAAATTTATTGAGCCTAGTTGCCAGGATCTTGGCATATATCCTTGCGTCTGTATTTATTAAAGAAATTGGTCTATAATTGCCTGGTTCAAGTGTAGAATTCCCTGTCTTGTGTATTAACGATATATGTGCCGATAAGAAATCGGGAAAAAGAGCCATGTTCGCCTATGGAGTTAAAGAGCCTATGGAGGTGTGGTAGTAGTGTCTGTTTGAATATTTTGTAGTATACATTGGAGAAGCTATCAGGGCCTGGGCTCTTTTGTGCCGGTAGGGTGTCTATAGCAGTCAATATCTCCTGGCAGGAAATGGGCTCATCTAGTTTGGCAGCATCTTCTCATGTGATCTTAACTAAGTCAGCTTCTCTGATATAGTTTTCCATATCTCTAATCTGCTCAGGGGAATCAATCTTTGGGAGGTTATATAATTTACAGTAATAGTCTTGGAATACTGATGCAATAGACTTGCTATCTTGTACCACCATATGCTCCGCATTGCGGAGTTTGTGGACATAGGAGTTGAGCGTTCTCTGGCGTAGAGCTCGCGCCAAGAGTCTGCCTGCTTTATTGCCTTCTGAAAAATATAGCCTCTTCAGGTAGAAAGCATGTCTCTGAGCCTTTCTAGTCTTGAGAAAGGCCCTTTTTTGAGGGCAGAAACGCGTTGACATATTGGTAAGCATTACTTTAATCTTTACTTCATTCTCATATTGGATACACTATGTTGTGAATTTCTTTTTTTACAGGGACATTTTTTAGGATACTATAGGAGCAGCTGACAGGTGCTAGGATCCAATCAGTTACTTCAGCTACCACACTCAGGAATTTGGATCTGTTAAAGTAACTAACATTGGAAGGAATCAATTTCCTCACTTTCACCTTGCTTTTCATCACCCATTTTTTCCACTATTTAGTTTTGATTGACTTATTTTTGTTCTTCACTAACATTTGTTGATCAACTTTTTGAACACTTTTTTGGATTATATTTTATCTTTTATGTTATTGCATATTGTGTATTTTATTTAATTATATCTTAACCTGACTGGATTAAGTAGCTAGCATTTTTATATCCATTTGCACTCACTCACTATTTGATCGTATCTATACAATTATTTTGCTACCCCCCTTTTTTTGCACTGCAGTGCATTTTTCTATTTTTTGGAACACTATTTTTGAAACACTATTTTTGAACACTATTGTTTGTACTATTGTTTATTAGTTTTTTGCTTGATGCACTTGTTATAGTTGTACTTAGGCTAATTCTGTTTTATTAGTATACACTCTTATTCTGGTGTACCACTCACACTGATCAACTGTTATTACCTCTGTTTTTATTGTAATTATCAGCTTTGGCCCTTTGAGCCGCTTCTGTAAGATATTCCTGTATTTGTAATTTTATTTATATGTGCTTTTTACATTTTTTATATATAGTCTTTTATTACTGATGCTTTTTAACATGGTTCATTAAATAATCTTCTTTTATCTCTCTGTGAGTATATTTATCCCTTGGCCTCTTGTTGGCGCTGTATTCACTTCTTACTACTTGTGAATAAAATGTAAACTCCCTTTGTCTGGGATGTTGTAGTCTCCATGTATCAACTAAAGAGTGGGCTGTCAACTTAGTATTAATGCTTTGAAGTGCGGATGTGGGGATGCCACTTCGGCCTTGAGAACAGTCTAAAAGTGGTGATAATGCTACATTAAAAATCGCCTGCGCAGATAACAATTCCTTTATCAACTGTTAGAAGGTTATTTAGTGACTTCCTAAAAAATCTCGCTTGAGCTCTGTTTGGGGCATATAAATTTACCAGTGTGACGGGTTGATTATACAATAGTCCCTGAAGAATAAGGAGTCTACCCTCATTGTCCTGATGTTTAGTAATCAGCTGAAATGGTAACTTTTTATTAAAAAGTATGCCTACCCCATTTGTTTTGGTGACATTATGAGAGAAGTATCCCAGAGGATAAGTGCTGGAGGAGAATGTGGGGGTCCCATCTAAGCAAAAGTGTGTCTCCTGCACAAAAATGATGTCACCCCCCAGCCTGCAAAACCAGTTCAATGCTATTGACCTTTTTGTTGGTGAATTGAGCCCTTTCATGTTTTAGGAGATCATTTTTAATTTAGGGGCAGCCATAATATTGTAGGGGTCTTACTGCTGCAAAAGTCTTAGTTGATGGTAAGGGTGTGAGAGACAGCAGTTCGTGTGAAAACAGTGTATGCAAAGGTACTTACATTTGGCTTGTGCTTCTGGTGTCTTAAACTGGAGCTTGTGATTGAGACCCAAGATGTGACTAGTACAATAGAGCAGCGTATTACGAAAGGCTTCCTGCAGGTGGAGGGAAAAAGAGATACTAGAATAAGAAGAGAAGGAATATAAGAAAAAGAATGAAGTAAGAAAAAACATAATAAACAATACAAAGAAATACAAACCTAACCTACTTAAAGAGGTTATAAGAAGCTCAATAAATATGAGCTATAGGACAGGGCTATAAACTTTCTTTTATAGTTGTAGCAATTGGGATCACAACAATCCTAACTAATAACAATTCTAATTATTTCAAACATATTACCTTAGGGAAATAAACATAAATGGTGAGATAGAGATCAGAAGCTAACATATCTATCATTTACCACTAAGCATTACAGAATATTTTCTATTCTGAGAGTTTATCCTCAGCGTCTCGTAAACCTAATTACTCCTATCATGCTTAAGAGTCAGATGATCGTACCCCGTGAGTAGGTCACTAAAAGGGGAGTATTAGTCCTTCATATTACCTTCCAGAAAAAGAACAAAAAGACAAATATAAAACTTTGATTATTCCTGGAGTCCATTCAATAAACAAACCATGTTTCCTGTGGCAGGTTGGCAAAGATAAATTTCAATGAGGGTCTATTAAGGTTCAGGTAGGGGGTCTAGAGCAACTTCTTGTGCAGAAGTTTGGTTGGACGCATTTTTATCTCTTCTCGATCTTTTTCTATTGACCGTCATCCAGCCTGGCCTTTGTGGTTTAGGAGTGCGGGCATCTTGTTGATTGTTGTCAGATTTTGCTTCGTCGATCCTGGGGAGCTTGGGCAGAGTTATATTCAGCTGCTTACAGAAGGGTTCGATATCTTCCAATGTCCTGTAAATGTATGTCTGGGACCCCCGGGCCACCCTGAGACAAAATGGGAAGCCCCATCTATATGGGATCTTTAATTCCTGCAGGTGATGTGTTAGGAATTTGGCCTCCCTCCTTTTAGCAAGTGTAAGAGGGCTAATATCTGCATAGATTTGCAGTTGAGAATCTTCGAAGCAAATATCTTGTTTCTTCCGAGCTGCAGTGAAAATCAGTTATTTGTCTTTGAAAAGTTGAAATCTTAGTCTCACGTCCCTTGGCGGGTCTGCAGGTTTTGGAGGTGGCCTGAGTGCTTGATGTGCCCGATCTAAAGGGGTGTTAGGAGAGTCTCTTGTACCCATAATGTAGTGAAATAACTTTTGTAGATAGCCCTCCAACTGTTGGGGAAGGACAGTCTCTGGGATACCTCTGATCCTAAGGTTTTTCCGCCTACCTCTATTGTCTAAATCTTCCACATGGGTTTGTAAGTTTTCTATGGTAACACTCTGTTGGTATGTCTGCCTGGACAGCGTTTCAAGTTCAGAAATAACATATTCAGATCCTTCCTCTAGATATTCCATCCTATCTCCTAGGTCATTTATATCCTTCCTCACTTCTTTGAGGCCATCTTTTATAAGCTGGCTGACGTGTGATAGTAAGGTAGTGAGATCGTCTTTATTAGGTAGTGAACTCAAATCAGCTCTTGTGAGCGGTCTTGTGTCTCTAGAGGAGAACTGTGAGTGTGTGGAATCATCAGAGTCACTTAAATCATTCTGTGTGTCAGTTATATGTGTAGATGTGGCATCTAATGGCTTAAAAAATTCTTTCAGCATAGTGGGATTTTGTGAGACTTTAAGGTTTTTAGTGCTCTTGGGCGCTTTTTTCTGCCCCTTTACAGACATATTGATCAGTTCAAAATCAGGGAAAATGAGGCCTTTGTGAATACTTTTACTCACTCCTTGGTGCTAGTATAGGGATTCCTTATATCCAGTATATCCCAGTTTGCTATAGTGGGAAATCGCTGTAGCAGGCAAATGTAGTAGCAAAGCTTAAAGTTCTAAGATGAAAAAGGATTCCATATATCCCCAGGGCAAATAATCTGGTCTGTAGCAGGATTTTTGATAGTGTGAGTAGTGGTATCGAGTGCAGCTCATAATCCAGGTGCTAGTAGTGGAGTGGAAAGGTATAAGGCATATATGTAAAAGCTGAACATGCGGTATATAATGCTTAGTTGGTGCTTTATGACATCTTGCTTCTCCTTAAAGCAGGCGATGTATTGTGATCTGCATATCAGTGTCTGTTTGTGTTGCGGGGCCGCAGGAGAGGTAGGCCTTAGTGGCGCAGTACTCACATGTTGGATCTGTAGCTCCCGGCTCTGTATAGTTGCCGTGTTGAGTTTCTTCAATGCCTCTGGATAACTCCGGTATGAGGCTACAGCTTCTCGGGGTTGTGGCAGATAACTTTATGCCCAGCAGTCAAACTTTTGATAGGCCTCAGCAGAGCAGCGGTTAGTTGCTGGCCGTGTGCGCTACCGAGCAGCGATCCGGTAGATAATAAAATTTAAAGCACCGTAACTCTGTTAGGGAACTGTTCCTTCAAACTTTCATCACTTTAGGTGTTGTTTCTTTCCCACAGTAGCTTTATTAGCCCTGTCATAGACGGAGCTCACTCCTCTGCGTCCTCCATGCTAGGCAGCTGGCTCCGTCTCCTCATACATATACATGTTTATGTATGTATATATACATTTGTATATATGTGCATACATGTGTATTTACAACCCCAATTCCGAAAAAGTTGGGACAGTATGGAAAAAAATAAATAAAAAAAAATAGTCATTTGAAAATTCAATTCACCCTATACTATATTGAAACCACATTATTAACCTCTTAATGACAAGCATGACCCTGTATGATGCTGGTCGTTATGCCCTTAAGGACCAGTGATGCACACTCTATGTCACTGCAGTCCTGGGCTTCTCTCTTCTGTGATCTCGCTAAAAATAGCGAGATTGTGCTATTTCTGCATGGCCCTAAGTGGGGCACTGCAGAAATAGATTTGAAGAGTTACTGATGCAGAGAGGGTCACTCTGCATTGGGCAGAGATGGTGCCGATCGTTGGTGGGTGGGTAAGGAGGAAGGCAGGTTGGCGGCCCATCGCTGGAGGGGGTGGGAGGAGGACGGGAACAGGTGGGACCGCTACGCCATGCTACAGGGGATAAAAAATGTAAATAATGAAAGCTGCGTCATTGAGGGGGAAGAAGGAAGGAGGGGCATTGAGGGGGATCCTACTAGGGATCCGTTGAAAGAAATGGATCTGGGAGGGGGTAGGCTATTGACAGGGGCAGCTACACTACAGAATTTTTTTTTTTTTTTAAATTGCCTAATTTGTAGCAAACTGGGTAATAACAGACAGCTACCAGTACCTAAGAAGGCAGCAAATAGGTATAGGGTGGATGGTTAAAGAGCTGTTTGAGGAAGATCAGGGATGTTGGGAGGTAAGGAGAGATACTACCCTGCAGAAAATATATACTAAAAAAAACAAAAGAAAACACATTTTATTTTTATACTGGCAGACTTTCTGCCAGTACTTAAGTTGGGGGTAGTTTTTTGGGGATGGGGAAGGAAATATAGCTGTTTGAGAAGGGTCAGGGAGGGATCAGAGGTGGGATGAGGCTGGTTTGAGGCTTATCTCTACATTAAAGCTAAAATTAACCCTACAAGCTACCTAATTAACCCCTTCACTGCTGTGCATTATACAAATGTGGTGCGCAGCGGCATTTAGCAGCATTCTAATTACCAAAAAGCAATGCCAAAGCGATATATGTCTGCTATTTCTGAACAAAGGGGATGCCAGAGAAGCATTTACAACCATTTATGCCATGATTGCACAAGCTGTTTGTAAATAATTTTAGTAAGAAACCTAAAATTGTGAAAAAGTTAGCATTTTTTTTTTTATTTGATTGCATTTGGTGGTGAAATGGTCCCATGAACTATACCAAAATGGGCATAGATCAATACTTGTTTACTAAAAAAAATATATAGTTTTGATAGGTACATATAAAAAAAAAGGCTTTATTTCTGTTTAAATTTAGTGATGGCAAAAATGCTACGAATGCTCTTGTCTTTTGGGAAAGTTTTTGTCTGAAATGCACAGTCCTTAAGGGGTTAACACATTATTTGATAGTTTACTTTGTGAATTTATTGTATTTTTAAAAATATACACTCATTTCAAATCTGATCACTGCAACACACTCCAAAAAGGTTAGGGCATTCGACTGTTTACCACTTTGTAATATCAACTTTTCTTTTAACAACACAAACTAAGTGTTTGGGCACTGAAGACACCAGCAAGCAAAATTTTCCTCCCATTCATCCATTATGCATGTCTTCAGCTGCGCAACTGTACGGGGCCTTCGTTACCTTATTTTGCGCTTCATAATTTGCCACACATTCTCAATAGGAGACTGGTCAGGATTGCAGGCAGGGCATGCTAGCACCCGCACTCTCTGCTTACACAACAATGCGCTTCTAATCTGAGTAGAATGTGGTTTGGCGTTGTCCTGCTGTTAAATGCAGGGACATCCCTGGAAAAGACGACATCTTGATGTCAGCATATGTTGCTCCAAAATGTATACATATCTTTTTCTGCTTTAATGGTGCTCTCACAGACGTGCAAGTTAACCATGCCATGGGCACTGACACACCCCATACAATGACAGATGATGGCTTTTGGACCTGATGCTGATAAAAGCTTGTACAGTCCTTTTCCTCTTTGGCCCGGAGAACATGACAGCTGTTTTTTCCAAAAACTATATGAAATGTTGTTGTCGGCCCACAAAGCACTTTATGGACCAATATTTGACCTGATTATTTGTGTGTTAGATTATTTACTGATGCATATGTTGGCAGATTGACGAGCCTCCTCCCATCCTTGCTCTTGAAGTCTTTTTTGGGGGCTCCTTATTTACTATGATTACACAATTGCCTTTCACATCACCTTCTTATTTCAACTTGTCGCATCGCAATTAGTCCTAAATTGCCCATGTCCCAACTTTTTTGGAATGTGTTGCAGTCATCAGATTTGAAATGAGTGTGTATTTTAAAAAATAGATTAAATTCACAAAGTAAATAGCTTTAAATCATTATGATTTTACAATTAACTTTTTAACATCAGGCCATTGGTGAGATAAATATCAAAATGAAACTCATGAGTTAAGAGAACTACAAGCAATACATCTACGGAGTTCCAATACATTATTGTATATTTCTATTTTTCTATTTATGCATATTGGGCAAATGTTTTCTATTGATAAAGATGGCCCTATAATTTATTTATGTACTGGTTAAAAATTCTAGTATCAGTAATCTTACTTTCAGAAATCAACTTCACTTGATCAGTACATTATTCAATAAAGAATTGTTGAAATCAACTTGATAGCCCTATCCAAACATGTATTTGATGTTTTCTATTGTCTTTTATCCAGTCTAATTTTGTCAGCAGCAATACATTTTGATAATTAAAAACTCACTTGCAATACTTGCAAATCCTATAGCAATTACCACTGCCTAAATGTGTAAGAACCCTCATTTGTAAAAAGACTGATAAACTCTTTCATTTAGTACATGGTTTTTGTGTATTGTGTGTCTCCAAATGATAAGGACTCAATTAAAACCACATAGGAAGGTAATTGCCAGTTTTATAAATGTATCTGTCCTCAAATCAGAGCACAATCTGCTTTATATTTGTCTTTAAATAACCACAACAAAGAAGAGTGGGAACATGAAATACAGAGTTGCTACTACATAACACAGGCAGCTGCTTTCAACTAAATTATTGTGTTTCCTGAGACAGGTTTTGACTTAACATCAGAAATGTGCCACCATTTGTGTATGATTATACTAGTATATCAGGGGATTTTCTACTAGTTTGAGCATTTTTTATTTATTTTTTAAAACCCCTATATTTAAATCAAATATAAACATACATCAAGTCTTGTAGACTGTGTCCCCTAAACGCAAAGATAGAATTACATTTAGTAAATGTTAACAAGATGATGCTGGCGAGTTAAAACTGACTGGTTATGACAGAGAGTCCATATGTGTTCCACACAAGTGAGATCGAGTTCAACAGTCCTAGTATGCATCTCTCACTGTGACTCTTACAACTCGAGTCAAACAGTATAATGTGACAAATAGGAGGGGGGAGAGAAAAGAAAGAAGTATCTTTAACAAACAACAGTGATTCCAAACAAAGATCAGATAAATTGTCAGTTCACCTGGCACAAAAGAGGAGCTAATATATGGAGTAAGAATGGTGGGACCAGTCTCTGGTTCTATACTGTGTGTAGATCTGATTATCCGGGTGGTTAATCATCTACATTTGGAGTGACAGTATTGAGTTGAAGTGCAGGATCAAGATTGCACCTATTTAGGAACCATGATGACTGCCTTTTTCAATGTGGCAAAGAGCCCCTGCGTTCCTTCTCCCACAGTCCCCTCGCTCATAATCTGAGTGGAAAAGTTATTGATGTTGACTATATGACTCAAGATCTACATTGCTCCCAGGCTTCCAACATGTACTCATGTGTGTCAACTGTCCCTTTCTGCATATGATGATATCTTCCAAGTGTATCAGTGTGTCCACTTGCTGTTTCCATTCCACTACCATTGGGACTATCTGTGATTTCCAATGTTTTGGTATTAGTAATTTGGCGCTTTTTAGCATTATTAACATTAGGGCTTTATGTGCTATGTTCTCTATAACAGGAAGTGACAAGGATAGCAGAGTTTTGGGGTTGTTGGCCAGTGGTTTACCTACAGTCCGTGTGATATGGGTGAGGATCTCAACACATCTGGTGGGATTGCCCCAAACTGGACACATTCTATGTGAGGGAGTTTCTTCTGCTCTGCAGTCTCTCCAGCACTTTTCAGTGGCCAATTTGTATATGTTTTGTAATCTGCTAGGTGTAAGGTACCACCTAGAGAGAAATTTATAGCTGGATTCCTGTATTTATGCAGAGAAACATGCCTTTTTGGTGACCAAAAAGGCCTTTTGCCATTCTTGGGGTGTGAAATCTGTGCAAAGTTCCCTTTCCCATGCTTTTACATAGGAGGGTAGGGAGTATTTATCTTCTGATAATAAGAGTTTATATAGTATCAATATGGCATGTAATGTGGGGGATTCCCGTAGGCATAGACTTTCAAAGGGTGTCTTGTGAAATAGCGTTTATGTTGATGAGTGTTCAGGAAGTGTGTTATCTGGTTGTAGGAGAACCAGTTCATGTGGATGTTAGGTATAGTTTCTTGTAAGCCTCTGAGCGGTTTGAGCTTGTTATCTTTTATGAGGGTGGAGATTGTTCTATCTTTAATATGTGTCAGTTTTGTGAGCTTAGTGTCTTTAAGAATCCATGGTAGTGTGGGATTATTACATATGGGTGTCAGGGGGGAGAATACAGTCGATATGGCAGTTGAAGTGTTTAGTATCGTGTCCCAGCTAGAATAAAAGTCAATAAGTAGTGAATGTAATGAGGCAGCTTTGGGTCTGTCTCTCATGTTGAGCCAGGCTTTCATCTCTGCATTGGTTGTTTCTAAGATGTCACAGTCCAGTTGGACCCATTCCTTATGTATGTTATTTAGGCACCAGGCTAGAAACCTATTCAGGGTAATTGCTTGCTTGTAAACCATAATATTAGGTACTCCCAGTCCCCCTCTATCTTTGGGAAGGTACAGTGTGCGTTTGGTTACCCTGGGTTTTATATCTCTCCAAATGTATTGTTCTAAAATTGTTTGAATTTTACTTAGGTAGTTTATTGGGAGAGGTATAGGTGTAGTTTGCAATAAATACAAAAGCCTGGGCAGAATGTTCATTTTTATGATGTTAATCTGCCCCAACCAAGAGATAGATTTATTCCTCCAGCTGGAGAGGTCTGCCACTATGCTGCTCTCTAAATCTTTGTAATTGGCTCAAAAGACCTCCTGAGGGTCTGGGAGAGGTAGATCCCAAGATACTTCATCTTGGTCTGTTGCTGTTTCAGGGCAATTTTGCAATAATTGGGGTATGTTGTTTGGGTCATGTGTGATGTTCAGCAATTCAGATTTGGTTAAATTTAAGTGAAAGTTGGAAACTTCCCCATATTTCTTGATTATAGCTAGCGATTTTGGTAATGAAGTATTGATATTTGTGAGAGTAAACAGGATGTATTCTGCATATAATGCTATTTTGTGTTCATGGGCCCCAGTTTGGATTCCCAAAACTTCCTTATCATTACGTATTTTTTGTGCAAGGGCTTCAATAGTGAGTGTGAAGAGTATCAGTGAGAGTGGACATCCCTGACAGGTTTTGTTTTGGATAAGAAATTTGTCTGACAGGAGACCATTTTCTTTAACCTGGGCCATGGGCATACAATATAGTGAGAAAATTTGATTAATAAAAGAATTGCCATGTTCATTTTGTTTAAAATAGTTTTTAAGAATGGACAATGCACCCTGTTGAAGGCTTTTTTCGCGTCTGTGGAAACAAGAACCAAAGGTACACTTTGTTGTTGAGCGTATGAGATTAACTATAGTGCTTTCAGTGTGTTATCTCTTGCCTCTCTCCCTGGTACAAATCCTACTTGGTTTGGGTGAATTAGTTTTGTGAGAAATGTATTAATTCTAGTGGCCAGAATCTTGGCGTACATTTTGATGTCAGAGTTGAGCAAGGAGATGGGGCGGAAATTCTCATGTCTGTCAGGGCTCTTCCCCTGTTTGGAAAGTACTGTGATGTGGGCTTCCAACATCTGGTCTGTGAAGCCTCCTTCTTTCAGAAGGGAGTTAAATAGTAACATTAGGGTCTCTATAATATGGTGTAAGTATGTCTTGTAGTACTTCATGCTTAGCCCATCAGGGCCTGGGCTTTTCCCATTATGCATCCTTTGTATGGCTAACTTTATTTCCTCTGCTTCAAAAGGTGAATCTAAGAACTCTGACTCTTCCGTGTCAAGGGTGGGGAGGTGAAGATCAGAGACAAAGTTGTCTATGTCTTCTGCCTTTCTGTCATTCTTTAGGTTGTACAGTGTTTTTTAGAAATGTCTGAAGGTTTCCACTATGCTTTTGCTGTCTTTATGTATATGGCCCTGTTCGTCTGTCATTGTGTGTATGTGTGAGTTCAGCTGTTTGGGTCTAAGGGCTTTTGCCAGTCATGAGCCTTATCATTTAAGCAAAGTATTTTTGATTCAATATTGTGTTTTTGCGCTGATACTCCTTAATGAGGTGGTTGTGTAGAACATTCCTTGCTTTTTTCAGGGATTCTAGTATGATTGTACATCCCGTGTTTTTCTTGTGTTCTGTCTCCCAGTATCTTATTTGGGCTAATGTGGAGTTTAAAAACTGCCTGTTGTTTCTCCGTTCCCTTGCCATATGTTTGATAAATTCCCCTCTCATCACGCACTAGTGCGCCTCCCAAATTGTAAATGGAAGGTAAACTGTCAATCGTGTTTTCTCAGAAGTAATGGCCCAGTGTATTGTCTACGTCTGTTCTGATTAGGGGATTATCAAGTAGGAACTCATCTAGCCTCCAAAGGTAAGGCCAGATGGGGGTATTTGGCTAGTCGACTTTGGAAGATACAGGTGAGTGGTCCGACCATGTGATAGGTAGTATAGTCTAATCTCTTATCATGGATAGTCCTATTTGATCTGTCATGAGGTAGTTGATTCTCCTGTGAGTTTGGATGAATAGTTCTCAATATGTCATGTAGTTTTAGGTGCTGTATTTGAGAATTTACTGCTTTGATTATTCATTTTGGTGTGCTCGTCCTGTCCTCGGAAGTATCTAGTGAGTGGTCAAGTGGGAGATTCAGGTCCCCGCACATGAAAAGTGTGCCTCTGGATAGTGATGTTGTGAACAGTTCGCCGGAGAACAGTTCCCGGCGATCATAGCTTGTTCGTGTTCGCCGCGGTAGGCGAACATATGCGATGTTCGATCTGCCCCCTATTCGTCATCATTGAGTAATTTTTTACCCTATAACTCACAGTCTGCAGACACATTTCAGCCAATCAGCAGCAGACACTCCCTCCCAGACCCTCCCAGCTCCTGGGCAGCAGCCATTTTAGATTCATTATGATCCTGCATTCTTAGTGAGAGGAGGGATAGTGCTGCTGCTGCTGAATTTATATGAAAATTGATAGCTAGGCTAGTGTATTCAGTGTCCACTACAGTCCTGAAGGACTCATCTGATCTCTGCTGTAAGGACAGCACCCCAAAAATCCCTTTTTAGGGCTAGAACATCAGTCTTTTTTTTTTTTTTTTTTGTAATCTAATTGCATTTGCCTGCCTGTCAGCGTGTGTCAGGCTCACAGCATATACTGTGCCTCATTGCTCAGTGCCACCACTCATATCTGGTGTAACATTAGTGTAAATAAAAAAAAAAAAAAAACTTTTACATCAGTCTGCTAGTGTAATCTAATTTCAGTTGCCAGCAGGCCAGCCTGCCACTGCCAGCCTGTGTGTCAGGCTCACAGCATATACTGTGCCTACTTCCTCAGTGCCACCCCTCATATCTGTTGTAACATTAGTGTAATTTTTTTTTTTTTTTTTAAATGTTTACATCAGTCTGCTAGTGTAATCTAATTTCAGTTGTCAGGCCAGCCTGCCACTGCCAGCCTGTGTGTCAGGCTCACAGCATATACTGTGCCTACTTCCTCAGTGCCCCCACTCATATCTGTTGTAACATTAGTGTAATTTTTTTTTAAAAAAAAACTTTTACATCAGTCTGCTAGTGTAATCTAATTTCAGTTGCCAGGCCAGCCTGCCACTGCCAGCCTGTGTGTCAGGCTCACAGCATATACTGTGCCTAATTGCTCAGTGCCACCAGTCATATCTGGTGTAACATTAGTGTAAATTTAAAAAAAAACTTTTTTTACATCAGTCTTCTAGTGTAATCTAATTTCAGTTGCCAGGCCAGCCTGCCACTGCCAGCCTGTGTGTCAGGCTCACAGCATATACTGTGCCTACTTGCTCAGTGCCACCAGTCATATCTGGTGTAACATTAGTGTAAATTTAAAAAAAAAAACTTTTACATCAGTCTGCTAGTGTAATCTAATTTCAGATGCCAGGCCAGCCTGCCACTGCCCAGCCTGTGTGTCAGGCTCACAGCATATACTGTGCCTACTTCCTCAGTGCCACCACTCATATCTGTTGTAACATTAGTGTAAAAAAATGTTTAAAAAACTTTTACATCAGTCTGCTAGTGTAATCTAATTTCAGTTGCCAGCAGGCCAGTCTGCCACTGCCAGCCTGTGTGTCAGGCTCACAGCATATACTGTGCCTACTTCCTCAGTGCCACCACTCATATCTGTTGTAACATTAGTGTAAATTTAAAAAAAAAAAAACTTTTACATTAGTCTGCTAGTGTAATCTAATTTCAGTTGCCAGGCCAGCCTACCACTGCCAGCCTGTGTGTCAGGCTCACAGCATATACTGTGCCTACTTCCTCAGTGCCACCACTCATATCTGGTGTAACATTAGTGTAAATTTTTTTAATTTTTTTTTTATATCAGTCTGCTAGTGTAATCTAATTGCAGTTTCCTGCCTGCCAGTGTGTTGCCAGGCCCACTTGCCAACTATTGCCACCAATCATATTTGTTATAACAGTAGTGTAAATATTTAAAAAAAAAAACTTTTTTGACTGTGAAACATCAGTCTGCTAGTGTAATCTTATTGCAGTTGCCTGCCTGCCTGCCTGCCAGCATGTGTGACAGGCCCACTTGCCAAGTTAGTGCCACCACTCATATTTGTTGTAACAGTAGTGCAAATATTTGAGAAAAAAAACTTTTTTGACTGTGAAACATCAGTCTGCTAGTGTAATCTAATTGCTGTTGCATGCCTGCCAGCGTGTGTGCCAGGCCCACTTGCCAACTAGTGCCACCAATCATATTTGTTATAACAGTAGTGTAAATATTTTTAAAAAAAACTTTTTTGACTGTGAAACATCAGTCTGCTAGTGTAATCTAATTGCAGTTGCCTGCCTGCCAGCGTGTGTGCCAGGCCCACTTGCCAAGTTAGTGGCACCACTCATATTTGTTGTAACGGTTGTGTAAATATTTTAAAAAAAAACTTTTTTGACTGTGAAACTTCAGTCTGCTAGTGTAATCTAATTGCAGTTGCCTGCCTGCTATCTATCTTTTAAAACAATAAAAACTCTGGTGTAGACTGTACCTTTAAACGGGGAGTTTGGTCTGTCACTGTGAAGCAGCGTAACCCTTACACTACCTGATCGATACAACATCATACCTGATGTTTTAAAGCACGCTATTCCAAACAATGTAGGAATGTTAGGTGATTTATGCCCTTTATGGCTTAAAACCAGACTCTGCATCAACTATGTAATTTTCCATGGGAGTTTTGCCATGGATCCCCCTCCGGCATGCCACAGTCCAGGTGTTAGTCCCCTTGAAACAACTTTTCAATCACTATTGTGGCCAGAAAGAGTCCCTGTTGCTTTTAAAGTTTGCCTGCCTATTGAAGTCTATGGCGGTTCGCCCGGTTCACCGGTTCGCGAACAGTTGCAGAAGTTCGAGTCCGCCGTTCGCGAACCGAAATTTTTAGGTTTGCGACATCACTACCTCTGGAGTGCTTTAATAGTTTCTGTGAGATTAGTTTGAAAGGTATATGCTGTCCTTTGTTGGGGAGATAAACATTTGCTAAGGTCACCAAGTTGTTGAGCTGTGATACACAGGGAGGCAGAGTCAAGGAGCATGCACGCACGCATCCTGTGCCTCTGAGTGCGGTGAGGAAGGGCTCCTACAAGCTTCTCACCTTGGCATGGGGCCTAACGTTTGGTGTCTGCTACGGCAGGAGGAAGAAGCCATTCAGATATACAGCTATCCACTCCACCTCCACAGCACTTTACATCTGCACTGTACATGCTGGGATGCAGTGTTGTTTGACCCCCTATGGTGCAAGGGGAGGACTTGTTCTCGGAGCCCTTCATTCTGGGCAGTTACTGTCTTCAGTCTGGGCATCGGAGTTTAAGAGGCAGAATGTGGAGGTAAGTCCTGTGGTTAGGTTCCTGAGTCTGGGAGTCCTTGGTGCACTTGGCCTTATTGATCTCTGACTGATTTGAGCTTAATTACTTTTGCTTCTACTCTGACCCCAGTGAAGACACCAACCCAGGTGAATTTGTGTGCTGTTCTGGGACACCTTGGAACAATATCTTGAATATTTCTTCTGTTAAATTGGGACTGTATGCTCTCAAGGGATTGAAGTGATACAAGTAAACAATAAGACTCTAAACAGATCCTGTCTTTTTTTACCTCATATTATTCAGATTTGTACTCATATAAAGAGCCTAATCTAGATCATAAAGTAGAATTTTGGGACAGTATTTCGGTGCCAAGATGTCCACAACATCTTTTACTCCTGATTAATGCCCCTATTACTTATTAAGAAATCATGGACACTATAGATTCCATAGCTTTACACAAAACTCCAGGACCAGATCTACTTCCAAATGAATTTTATAAATTGTTGAAACCTAATATTACGCTTTATCTTAAAAATCTGTTTAATTATTATTTTATAAACAGAGCACCCTGTTTGGATGCCTTCTATGCATCCTGGACTATTTTGATCTTAAAGAAAGGTAAAAATCCTCTGGACATGGGTTCCTACAGACCAATAGCTCTATTAAATTCGGATTATAAAATTTTGACTACTATTTATGCTAGGAGATTGCAGAATCCTTTAAACCAAATAATTCAATCAGATCAGGTTGGTTTTCTTAAAGGCAGGAACGCTTCTGCTAAGATCAGATAATTATTTCTCACAGTAGATTATTGTCTTTCAAAAATAACTATGTCTACTACTTCTTTTGAAAAGAAGGCGTTCGACTCACTGCAGACCTAAAGCATATGTTATGGGATTACCTGAAAATAAAGCAACTGTGGTTAAAAGTTCAATATTGGATTAACACAGCTCTTAAAATTTATTTTTTTACTTTTTCCAAGCATAATATAATGCTCCTCTTTCCCTATAATAATGCTATGCCTAATAATAAAATTATCAAATCTTCCATTTTGTGCATAAGAATCCTTATCTTTCATAAATGGAAAGATAAGACAATACCCAAATTTACAGAAATTATGAGTTTTATCAAACAACAATGTATAATTGAACATAAAGATATAGATACTAATATAGATTTACAAGTACGCTCTTTTTTTGGGAAATGGTCAATTTTTATCCAATTGCTCTCTAAGGAAGAATAGGATATTATGATTTTTCCATTCAGGAATTCAGACCTAATTTTATTGGGAATTTGGTAGGCTCATGGAGGGTACTTTGAGCAGTAGAGAGAGGGGAGGATCAAACAATATTGGATATAAATTATTATTTTTTTCCTGTTTTTTTTTGTTTTGTTTTGTTTTGTTTTGTTTTTGTTTTATGTTACTATAATAACAAGATAACTGTTACTAATAGAAAATGTTTTCTTGCATTGTAAATCATCATCCCACAATATGGTATTTTCTTTGTTTTGTATTTTTCTCTTTTTATTTTTGTTAGTTAAAATATAAAACCCCCTACAATGTGTACACTGAAAGGAAATTATATTGATTTCAGGTTAATTGAAAATGAACATGGTGTATATTCTTATGCTGTTTTCTTTTCTATGCGCCCTGCGTGGCGTCTATTTGATGTACTTATCCTTATACTTTCTTTTTTTTTTTTTTGTATGTTGTACACATTGTCGGTACTAAATACAATTATGTATCTGCCATTTATGTCTTTTTATACATGTGTGGGTTGAAATTTAATTGTGTTGCTAAGGAAGATACTCACTCCTCCACTTTTAGTGTCCCCTGAGGCCAAGAATGATGTTCTGTATCTGTGGCTAATGACTTTGGGTTCCCTCCCTTTCTTGAAGTGTGTTTCCTGCACAAAAATGATGTCCCCTGAGTGTTTATATAGTTGATTAAAAGCTATAGATCTCTTTTCAGGACTGTTTAATCCTTTGGCATTTATTGTGATCAAAGTAAGTGGACATGGTGTAGGTGGGGAATTAACTGCCATTTGTGAGAGACTGGTTAAGCTTATGCACTATCAGGTGTGGTGATAGAGTCTAATATCTAGATGGGGGCTTGCGGTCTAAAGGAAAGAAAAATAATACGTTTTATATGGGTTGCAAATATGAGGAACCTGTCTTGAGGATTATAGTCAGTGGTGTTCCCAATTAATGAGCAAAATATGTAATGTCTAAGAAAATGATGAGGTAATGTGATTAAACTTTCTTCCTCCCCTTGTGGCATGCCAAACAAAACAAATACGATAAACAATATAACAACGGTGTGCACACAAAGAAGGAGAATAAGATATTGGGGTAAAACCAAAAACAATGAGGGAAGTATCCCAATCCCCAATCCCTTGCAGTAGAAAGATATACATATAAGTCATACAACCTGTAGCCATATCATTTTGGCAAGATCCCCATACTTAAGATAGATTTAATTGGTCAATTAGTGTCCCTGGAATTTGGAGAGGTGCCAGCTGTGTTCTGCTGTGTGGAAGTATCTTCTCCTGATGAGCCTTCCTCTGGGGGCTGGCCTCTATCAGGGGGTGTGGGATTGTCCCTTTAGGGTCGCTGTCTATCTCCTGGTGGCGTACAGGAGATCTTCAGGGCTTCACTAAAAATGTGGCAAGTCCTCTAGTGATTTGTAAAAAGCTGTCTGGTCTCCCCTAGTTGAAATGATGCTCACAGGGAAGCCCCACCTGTATGTGATGTTCTAGTGCCGTAGAGTAGAAGTGATGAAGTGGAGGTCCCTTCTCTTTTGGAGAGTTGTTGGTCTCAGGTCTGAGAAGATCTGGATGCGGGCGCTCCCGTGGGGGATTTCCTGCTTTTGCCTTGCATATTTTAGGATATCTTCTTTATCTCTAAAATGTAATAACTTAACCAGTACGTCTCTTGGGGGTACTTTGGGCGGTGATTTTGCCCTCAGGGCTCAATGGGCTCTTTCAATAATCAATTCAGGTGCGCTGCTGTTGCCCTTAATTGTGCGGAAAAGGTTTTGAAGACAGCCCTCCTGTGCTGTTGGTTGGATGGTTTCTGGTATGCCTTTTATACGGAGGTTATTCCACCTTCTCTAATAAATGATGAATTGTTTCATCTTGATCATATACTAGGGGGGGTAGGTGTTGTATTTCATTGTATGTAGTGTTATGGTTCTCTTCCAGGGTGTTAAACTCTGGTGAGGTCTCTTTTCAGGTCGCCATACCAACTCTTTACTTTAGACATCATTTCTTTAATGTCGTCTTTTGTACATAGTGATTTTAAGTCTTCTTTAGTGAGGCCTGAGGCATTGGTGTCAGATGTAGTTGGACCCTGAGATGTTGCAGGGTATGCGTTGCTGTTGTCTGAGGCTATAGTAGATGTTGGAGGGGTAGATTCTGGTTATTTCAAGTAGCTTTGTATCATCTTAGAGTTCAGTTGTCCCTCTGGCTTGTTTGTTTTCTGCCTTTGCATGACAGTATGACAGCTGTGTCCCCAGGAGTGGGCATTGGGGATAAGATTATACATAGGGTGACCATATTGCCACTTTAAAAAGGGACACATATGAAAAATACATACAAATATACAAAACATTTCTTTAAACAGCCCTGAAAATAGCCCTGACATATGTATTTTTAATATGTGTCCCTTTTTAAAGAGGCAATATGGTCACCGTAATTATACGTGAGTACACTTTCCTGGGTTTTATACAGTATATGTCCCTGTTGGTAGTTTGTTAGGCGCAGTATGCTTATGACCACCTTTGCATGGGGGTACCTGTGTATATGTGTTTGGTAGGCACAGTGTATCCCAATCAGGTTGCAGCTTCTAGCTATGAGCCCTTGTGTTGGTTATGTGTGTGGGTCCTGTAGGTTATAATCTTGACTGTTCCTGAGGTGTTAGGCCACACATTAATCTCAGCTGCTATCTGCTTGTGTTAATTGTGATGTGGTGTTATTATGGATCTTGTCCGGTGCAAAGAATCTGTGTTCCGGTTCACAGATGTTTTATCATCAGGCTCTGTTGTTGGCCGGTACATCGGTAATGGAGTGGGGAAGGGCCTGTGTCCTGCTGGCAGTGCAGGCATGTTAGAAGTGATGTGTAGGACACACCCCTGTTTGTTACACCCCTCCTGTGAAGTCAGAATGGAAGGGCCTCTAAATGGTGTTGTACTGTGGTTAGGGAGAGCACCTATCGAGCGAGTCGTTGAGGGGCTGGTGTCTGGATCATTACTGATGTAACTGACCTGTAGTGCACTTGAAAAGCTGCGGTGTGATGCACAGCAGTTAGTCCGGCTGTTGAGTCAGCTCTGGATGGCGATCCATGTTCTTCTCACTTACGTCCAGTTTCTGGCATCAAAATCATGCAGCCTGCATGTTGGGACCTCCGGTGGTCACTGAGGTGGATAAACTGCCCCACGCGTGATGTGCTATGGGTTCCAGGGTTTTTAGGTGTCCATCAGGATGGGTGCTATAGGTGGTTTTTGGGGTATTTTATTAGGATTGGGCAATATGGGCTTAGGAGCTATACCTTCGCCAAGCCTCGCCCCCCTAGTTTGAGCATTTTTAATGCTCCCCTTCGAGAGCTAACTCTGCTAGAAGTAAGCTTTTTGAACATTTTGGGTAGCCCTAATATTATAAGTTGAAAGTAAATAGTTTTTGCTTGGTCGCTAACTCAATGAGTTTAAAAAGCCGAACTTAGAGTATTTCAGGTGCGATAACGTATTCCCCCTTTAAAGTCAATGGAGCAAAAAAAGTGGAAAGAAAACAACCCTATATGCATGCAAACACAATCACGTATTCTCAAGTATGTGTTTATATGTGTATGTTTGTCTGTAAATACACATATACACATATAAATATAACTGTGCACACAAATAAATATACATATGTTCATATTTGGACATTTATATATATATATATATATATATATATATATATATATATATATATATATATATGTATCTCTATGTTAAAGCCCTTTGTTTGCCTTTGTTTTTTCTAACACCTGAGACATCATATCTTTGAGCCCTTATAACTTTGTTGTGTAATATTTTTTTTAATACTTTTTATTAGATAGTGTTATTTTATAATTGTATCTGTACTTTGTATTGTATTTTTGATGTGTTTTGTGACACTTTTTTGTTTTGCGAAACAGTTTACCAGAGCTCTGAGAATGCGATAATCATTCTAACGTAAATCGCAATTGCGCTCAAGCAATTGCATTTACTTTAAAATTGTAATACATGTTGTGAACCCGATTCGTGTAAACATCCATGATAAACCCCTTTTCGCTTGCGTATAACTATTAACACGCCACTTGTAATCTGCCAATTTATGTATGTTTATAATAGTATATCAGGGGATTTTCTACTATAATGGAAGTAATTTATTATAGAATAAATACTTATAATATTCATTTTGTAAAATAATTATTGTGGACTTATTTAGTCATTTTCAAAAATGGTTTGTGCTGGATAAATCTTGCTTTTGTTTTTTCTTCTTGGTTTTAATATAATATACAGTATATAATATAGTAATATGAATGATAAGGCAAGACTTAAAAATTCTTCAAGCAGAAAAGAAAACATAAATAGTCAATCTAAATGATATGCTCTAATGCTCCAAAATTAAATGCATTAATTTGCCACAGGATGTTATTTTTTGTTCTACCAACTTAAGTTTACAATTTTATTCCTAATCGGGATCCACAAGCATTGCAGGAGATTATTGGCAAAGTGGAACTGTTTCTCCTGATTGACTCACCAGCCATAATCATCTCAGCAGATTTTCTCCTCTGTAAAACATACTTGAGAAATTAATTTTAAAGACTTGACAATAAAAATAATAATAAAAAAGAAATAACCAAATGAGTGGATATCACTTTGAATTAGGGTTGTCACCCTGCCAGTATATAACCAGCATTTTATGGCTGATATTTTTAATTTTCACATCAACATAGATAATGATAAATAAATATAAAAATAATGGTGACAATTCTTCTGTATGTGATGGAATGTAATTATAAACAAATGACCATTCAAAATCAGTCCAAACACCTTTAGTTTCTGAGTTATGGTAGATAATAATTTATGCAATTGTATGTTAATGAGACAAGCTTTTTTTCAAGAAAGGTGACATCACTTCTTTAAATCCAAGAAAGAGTAGACTAAATATAATTAGTTAACTCAGTAAAGTTAACAAAGGAAAACATATTTAACATCATATAAGATTTAAGGGGACATGAGAGCATAAATGCCTTCTATTTCTACAGTATTTTGTAATATTTTGTAATAGAACAATTAAGCATAGTCTACCTCAGGCTTATTCAGTCAGAATGTTTTGTGTTTTGTCTTTTTCTGCAGAAGAACCTGCTGATATGACAAGTAGAAACATAGTGATGATTGTTAGAATATCTGATACCTGTAGGCATGAGTCTCACTCATTCAATGCTAAGGTTACTGCTGCTTTCTCAAGTAAAGAAATAGCAACTATTGAATGCTTTGTGCTATATATATATATATAAAAGACAAATAATTTAAGCATTATTCTAAATTACATTTTGACCTAGTAAATGAATGAATACCCATTCCTGTATTAAGTAATTAGTGTGTATAGGAGTCCAGCATGCATTTTTATTAAAATGTTTCAAAGATTATATTATAATAATAATAATAATAATAATAATAATAATAATAATAATAAAAAATAAAAAAAAGAAGAGCAGATTATATAAACAGATCCATGCCAATTCAGTATATGTAGATAAAAAAGCAACGATTAAAGCTACAAATAAACTTTTTAGTTTTGTTTGAAGTGTGAAATAGAAATGTTTTGTATTTATGGAAGAACAAACAGAGATAAACATATTTTGTTTCCTATTCTTATTTTACAATTGGACAAAAATAATTTACATTTTAATTTTGATTTTATTTTTACTTATTTTTTACGTTTTTCAATTGCTAGCAGATTTCTTAATTAGTAATCCTCAAATAAGTCTTGATATTACTTACAGTAATATTACAATTATTTTTCAATGTAATCGTGTAATATAGGCCTTCTGCTTTCTGGGCTTAAACATTCTTAATTGTTCTTCTGAGGATGTCCTTTGGCAGATATTGGATTAAATAGCAAAATGAATCCTAACATACAAACAATTTTGTAACATTTTAATAAGCTGAAGTATGTTTGGGATATTTGTATATGATGGGATATAACTCTTGTTAAGAGATATATGCACAATGCATATGCACTTTTACCTTTTTTAAAGTTCAGTAGTAACCATGGTGCAGGGGCAGATAGTAGTGTAACATGCAGGTGGGACTCAAAAAAATTCACTTTTTTTTGTAACAATGAACCTGTAAATTTATGTGAAATTTAGACACTGCGAGTCCTTGCTGAATGATATATATAAAAAAATTAAGTAAAAATTAAATAGAGCATGTGATTTTTTAGAGACTTTCTTCTATTATCAAATGTTCTTTGTTTTTTGGTATGCTTTGAAGAAAAGTATATATATATATATTCTAGATTATGAGTGGTGGGCTAACTGTAGTGCTCTATCAATACAGGGTATTTCTCTGCATTGTGTGCAATGGAAATAGTGTGCATATTACAAGTTGAAAGTAAACTTGTTCACATCAGGGGAATAGAAGTAAACAGGCGACTTCAGGGCTCTGGTTAACTGTTAGGTGAGACAAAGAAGTTGCACAAAACACATCAAAAATATATTTAACAGTTACACTCATATTAAAACACTGTCTGATAAACAATTTTTAAACGAAAATGCCATTAAAAAGTTATAAAGGCTCAAAGATATGACATGTATATGATATACATGTCTACTATATGTATTTGTATGTGTGTGCGTATGTATATATATATATATATATATATATATAAACACACAGAAATAGTTCAGCACTCGCTCACAAGCGCTCAGCATTGTGAGCCTGCATTTGTGTGGTTGTATTAGGGTCCCAGGTTTTGGAAGAGACCTTGACGTGGTATCTGGGCTTGTCCCATTTGGCCAAATGCGGTAACTGACTCTTCCAGTTTGTTTTTAAACTTAGCTGAGAGCTTGTTTGCGAGTGCTGGACTTTATTTTTGTGTGTTTTGTAATGTCTGTTTAGTAATTTTCCCTAGGGACATGCTCCTAGGCTGGTCTGGGCCAAGTCTGCATGTGTCTCTGGAGATAGTTCAGCTCTTTGAGAGTGCTATAGCACGATAGCTGAGCATAGTTTAGGGGTCAGTGTGTCCCCGGTCCGGTCTGGGAGTACCACTTTCCTTGTTCTGCTTTTATATATATATATATATATATATATATATATATACTTGTATGTATGTACATATCCATTTGAGTATTTATGTTTTAATTAATCTGTACCGTACATATTTCACATTCCAATTTTCTTAATTTACAGGATAATGTACTATTTATTGTAAATACATTTTTCTGATAATAATCATAAATTATTGAAATATTAAATATAAAATATTTTTAAAAAAAATAATACAAATTATTATACATTGGAGCGGAGCCAGCGTTCTAAGGAAGCAGCTGCACTGTGAGTGAGCTCCTGCTACTACGCCATGAAAAAGCTCTTAATTTTATAATTGGAAAGTTTGTACTAGTAGACAGAGGCAGCAGAACACACCCTGAAGCTTCGGTATCCTGATGAGGAACTTCTGCATCTCTCCAGGAGCAGGAGACACCGGACAAGCAGATAAAGCTTAAAGCTGACGGATAGCCAGTGCCATTTTGACTGCTCGCCTATATGGGCTGAACCGGACTAGCAAGAGATCAGGATGTAAAGCTCCATAGTATTATAAGCCATGGATCACATCTAGAGACCAACGAAGGCTCGCAGTGAGTGACACAGTAGATCAGTGTAACAGGTTAAGTTTTATTAAAAAAAAAAAGGAAGACGGCACAGATGCAGGCGCTATCTTAGCTGCGCAACATAAATCTGAGCATCAATACTGAATCACTGCAATCCAGGTAAGCCACAAACTAAGCTCTTAAAAAATATGTAAAGGTACAGCTTACCCGTATAAACACATAGACCAAACCAAAATAGAGGATTAATGCTCTAGAGAGCCAGTGATCTTCCTAGGTTTTGATGAGAGGCGCTGAACAGGGGGCATTTCAAAAAGTCGGAGCACATCCAAACAACATAATTTAAGGAACAAGGGGCTAAAAAACATTTGATCTGTCACTGGAACCCTATTTACAGGGGATGCTGGGGTTCTTATATAAAGAAAAGACTGCATCTTCAAACATAAGCCATATAAATTGAACAGACCCTTGGAAGCCCCCAAGCAGCAAAATTGAAATGCCATAGAATGTGATCCCTACAAAACATCCTCACACACTTTGGCAATCTGGCTTGAATCCTGCACCCATTCAATGATATGAACTGCTAATCAAATATCGTAAAGCCTTTTTTTATCACTAAAGTCCCAAGTGGGGATTGTTCTCTCTATATAATATCTCATTCAACCCACAAGTCTATCCATAAGTATTTCTGGACCTTTCCAGTACTGAAAACCTGAGGAAGAGAAGTCACAAAAAAATTGGCAATCCTGACCAGCACATAATGTCTCCCAGAAAACAGTCAAAGAAAGAAGCACAAGCAAAAGACACCCTGTCTAATACACCCTTTGTGAACAACTACTTTAAGTCGCTGGATACACACCCCTCTAAGAATCAGAAACAAGCAGCTGCAAACCCGAGAGAACATTCATCCTCTTCAGAGTCAGAAGAGGAATCTACTGCAGAGATAATCACTATCCCAAAAGCACTATTCCAATCACTGCCATCTAAACAAGATTTCTCCTCCTTGATTGTAAAGGTCAAACAATCTATACGAGAAGAAATCTCAGAGATCAAAAAAGACCTGATTGACTTGGGAAACAGGGTGGAAAAAGTAGAAACCGACCAAGAAACTCACTCAGCAGCAATGGCGGCATTATACACACATATCCATAAACAAGATGAAACTATCCAAAGCCTGGAAGAAAAGATCGATGATATAGAAAACAGGAGCAGAAGAAACAATATAAGGATTAGAGGTGTACCTGAACAAGTAGAGTCTTCTGACCTGGCTCAGTATCTCTAAGGTTTACTCAAATATCTCAAGGGAGAAGACAACATGGAACCCATCCAGATAGACAGAGTACACAGGGCTCTGCACCCAAAACCAGTAGAATCACAACCGCCTAGAGATATTATTGCTAAGATATCCAGCTATGCAGAAAAAAGAAGAAATAATGCAAAAAGCCAGGCATAAAAGATCCATTACATTTGAAAATGTGGACTTACAAATATACACAGATCTCTCAGCCAGAACCCTCCTAAAAAGGAAAGAACTGAGTCCACTTATAACTATACTGAGAAGCCATAACTTCCCTTATAGATGGGGGTTTCCCTTTCATCTCCTCATCTCTTGGAAAGGCAGGAGAATTATCTGCAAATCACCAGCAGACATCCCGGATACATGCAAGAAACTTAAGTTGCAGGAACCAATAATGGAGAGGGAACAACCAGAACATTAAGATTCAAGAAGCCAAGATGAACTCCCACCTTTGCCTCAAAGAGCTGTCTGGCTGGCAAACATCTCCATCCAGGAGGCCCAGAAAGGTAACTGAGAAATCTTCATCTACAAAAGAAGGTACTTGATGGACATACTGTCTATTATAGCTGGACTCTTCTTGTTGAGTTAGGTCCTTACTGACAACTGCCGTTAATGGTGGTGAGGAAAGTGAGAAATCCAAACCTCTTGCTGCGTCAGCAGACAAATCATGGAAATGGTACTGGGTAAGCCCATGATTGTTAATTGATTCTAATGTTATTTCTAAGATAGGTCAATATGTTTATTAGAATTTTGTTTATTAAGTACACCAAACATTATACTGAAGTTCAATTTTTTTTTACAATATCACCAACATGGTGAGGATCATAGGAATCCTCGTAAATTACTGTTATCTTTAGAACCACAAGTATTCTGTTTTTCTTTTTAGGTTTGTTTATGTTTTTGTTTAATTTTATTTGTCAGTCATTGCCAATTTGCACAACCACAGGGAATTTGAGATGTATCCTCTATAGTTTTAATAGCATCATCATAATATTTACAACACCCTACTATATTTAGATGTCTTCTCACAAATGTCAATTTGTTAACATCATATCTCAAAATGTGAAGGGGCTAAACTGTCCGGCCAAAGAAGAATGGCACTTCATGACATTAAGCAAAAGGGGGGGAGGGGGGGGTATAGTTCTCTTAGAAGAAACCCATTTCAAATCCAAGAGCATACCAAAATATTTTTCCTCCACATACTCTCAACATTATCAGAGCACAAACCAAATAAAGAAAACTAATGGAGTTAGCATTTTAATTAATTAAACAATCCCTTTCTCACTTATCACACTTAAGAGAGATAAAGAGGGAAGGTTTTTGAGCATTTCAGGCCTCTTATATTGAAAGCCAATTACTATAGTTAATGTATACGTACTGAATAAAAATCAAGATTTATTCTTAAAAAAAATAACAAACTCAGTTATACCACTAATTAAAGGCCCCCTATTGTTAGCTGGGGATCTAAATGTCCCTCTTAATCCTGTAATAGATTGCTCCACTTCCCAATCCAGAGTCTCACAAACTGCACTTCAATCCATATGGGATAATATTAAATTACTCACATTACATGATACATGAAGGTTCCACCACCCACAAAAGAGAGATTACACCTTCTTCTCAAACCCTCAAAAACTCTATTCAAGTTTGGATTATATCCTGGTAGACTATCAGGCACTGGCATTTATTTCAAAAGCCGATATATCCCACATAACCTGGACAGATCATATCATGGCCTTTTGTCAGTTGCAGTGGCCTTCTATCCCTATAAGACCATATCAGTGGAAATTAGATAAATCTCTACTCTTAGACCCCAACCATAAAAATTACTTAGAACAACATTTAGAAATATTTTTCTCGTCCAATGCCTCGCAAGATATAAATCCAGGAATCATCGGGGAATCCCACAAAAGCTATATGAGAAGTGAATTTATTAAAATGAAAGTGCAGATTAACAAGAAAAACAGAGAGGAATACACTAACCTAGCTCATAAAATCTCTGAATTAGATTATCTACATAAACAAAACCCCACAGAGACCTCTCTTACGACCCAACTTATCAACCATAGACAAAACATGAATAACCTCTTACAAATTAGTACTCAAAAACAACAGCTATCCGTGCAACAATGCTTTGATTGTGAAGGCAATAAAGCAGGCAAGCTACTGGCAAAAACTCTGATAAAACACCAATATAAAAATTATGTACATTCCCTTAAAAATAATAAAAGCCAGCCCATAGAAGATGCAAATAGCATCGCTGAAGAATTTAAAAACTTTTACCACAGATTATATAACCTGACACCAAATAGACAGGAAGTAACTCATACGCAAGTTTGCGAAAATTATCTAAGAAACATCCCGACCCCTCCCATCCCTTTAGATCTCAAAAATGCCCAAGAACTACCAATCCAAGTGAGTGAAGTGACTGAGGTTTTAGCAAACTTAAAATCTAATAAAGCACCAGGACCGGATGGTTTCTCCGGTCTCTATTACAAGTCCTTCCCTACAACACTTATCCCTTACCTCACACACCTCCTAAACCAAATCTTATACATATCCCAGTTCCCAGAAACAATGCTTCAAGCTCATGTATCCGTACTGCCCAAACCCAGTAAAATCCCAAATGTACCATCCAATTTTAGACCAATCTTGCTTCTTAATGTTGACCTGAAAATATATGCTAAAATATTGAGCCCGATCTTGCCGTTTATTTTACACCCTGATCAGGTGGGGTTTGTCCCACAAAGGGAAGCAAAAGATAATACCATCAAGGTAATAGACCTCTTAGACTCACTTATCTCATCTAAAACCACTGCTGTCTTTCTCTCAACAGATGCTGAGGTGTTCCATTGCTTAGATTGGACCTTTCTCCACTCTACTCTAACTCATTTTGGCTTCTCTGATACTTTTATACACAAGATTTTTGCTCTATATCATAACCCTACGGCTTGTATAAAAGTAAACAGCTCCCTATCAGAATCTTGTGAAATCAGAAATGGCTCACGTCAGGGTTGCCCTCTTTTGCCACTATTATTTATACTGGCTCTTGAGCCTTTAGCCATTAGACTCCGATTAAATGCTAAAATTCAGGGGATACAAATCGCACACCAGATATACAAACTGGCAATATTTGACGACGATATTTTACTAACCTTAAGGAACCCTGTAGAATCTCTACCTGAAGTAGAAAAAGAGCTAAAGTCATATGGAACAGTCTCTAATTTCCTGATAAACACTTCTAAATCAGAACTACTACCGATAAACATTCCCCCCACAGACATATCTACCCTATCACAACAATGTGTATTTAAAATACAAAACAATGCGTTAAAATACCTTGGTCTTCATATCACCCCAGACCCCCTGTTACTTCATAAATATAACTATGGCAGACTCATAGAAAAGCTTCAGCATTTAGTCCACACATGGTTACGAAAAAATCTTAAATGGATTGGCAGGATACATGCAGTGAAAATGATGCTATTACCCAAGGCCCTCTATGTTATACAAACACTCCCAATACAAAATGTTAATAAAGAAATTATTTAATTACAACAAATAATGAATGATTATATTTGGAAGTGAAGACCTCCTAGACTGTCGAAACAGACACTCTTCCAGATCCCAGTAGAGGGAGGATTGGGGGTGCCTGAGTTATTGGCATACAAACAAGCTAGTTCCCTTCAGAGAGTCATGGACTGGACTAGATACAATGAAACCTCATGTAAAAGATGGGTACAGCTAGAACCACACCTCTCTGGGGTGCCACATCTAGGTATGATCCTATTGAAGCCTGACCAAGACTCTAAACAGATCCTATCTAACCCCTCCTCCATTTTTAAAGCCACATGGCTTGACTGAATAAAACTGAGCCGTAAATATACACTTATAACGACTAAATACTCTCCATTAACTCCACTTATAGGAAACAATGAATTCCCGGCAGGTAATGTAAACATACCGGATAGCATTTCTAAATTCCAACACACACTACCTATAAACCTGGTATACAAAGAGGACTATATGGTACCCCAAGATAAGTTAAACATAGATAAACATCAATTCCTACAACCCTGCATTCGTTATTATCAGATCTCCCATTATATCCATTCCCATAAATTTAAGAGTGATCTTACTAGACCACAAGCAGCATTTGAGACTATCTGCACGAAGCAGGTCTCAACCAATAGACTAATTTCAGTCCTTTATAAATTGATTTTGAAATGCAGAATGCCCCCCTTACCAGCATATGTGGGAGGTTGGGAAAAGGAACTTGGGAAACAGGTCACCAAACAAACCTGGACAACCAGGTTCAGAGCCCTTACAAAATCTGCTCATTCAGCCAAAGCCTTGGAGACTAATCAAAAAGTAATAACCAGATGCTATCTAACGCCAATTAAAATTAAATACTTTTTCCAACAGCCAATGATAGATGCTGGAGAGGATGTGGGGCAAGTGGGGATATGCTACACATTTGGTGGGGTTGCAAAGACATACATAAATACTGGATACAAATATCTAATGAAATAAAAACTTTCCTTAATCTCCAGTTAAATCTCACACCAGAGATGGCATTATTACAGTGCAACCCGGGAATCACATGTACAATTAAACATAGTCTCATCTTGATTCTCCTTTACGCAGCCAAGCAATTAATTCCAAAAAATTGGAAATCAACTATAATTTAATCTATGTTGGAATGGAGACAGGTGGTCAAACACACTATTAGGATGGAAAGATTTTTGTTTTGGAAACTGGGAAAACTAGATTTATATAGAGACATGTTTTTCTTATGGGAATCTTACACACAAACTGTTTTGGGGTGACAGTGAGATAGATAAAAATGTCTTGAAAACTTGGAGGAACTCATTTGAATATTTAACTTACATATCTATGATGAGGGCAGTGACATAGACATACCTACTGATAATTTTATTGTTTAATTTTTTTTTCCATTTCATTTTCTTTCTTTCAGTTTCATGTTATTAAGTTACGGTTTGATTTAATGTTAAAGTTTATCTGTATAACAGATTATTAGGATTACATGCAAATTATCCGATTATATCCCTATACAGGTGTCGACACAACCTCGTTAAAATTTTAAACATGTAGCATGCTTTGTTAAAGGGACAGTCTACACCAGAATTTTTATTGTTTTAAAACATAGATAATCCCTTTATTACCCATTCTTCAGTTTTGCATAACCAACACAGTTACATTAATATACTTTTAACCTCTGTGATTATCTTGTATCTAAGCCTCTGCAAATTGCCCCTTTTTTCAGTTCTTTTGACAGACTTGCAGTCTAGCCAATCAGTGCCTGCTCCCAGATAACTTCACGTGCTTGAGCACAGTGTTATCTATATGAAATACGTGAACTAACACCCTCTAGTGGTGAAAAACGGTTAAAATGCAATCTGAAAAGAGGTGGGCTTCAAGGTCTAAGAAATTAGCATATGCACCTCCTAGGTTAAGCTTTCAACTAAGAATACCAAGAGAACAATGCAAAATTGGTGATAAAAGTAAATTGGAAAATAGTTTAAAATTACATGCTCTATCTGAATCATGAAAGTTTATTTTGGACTAGACTGTCCCTTTTAGTACAACAACAACAAAAATGAGAACTTTTCAACCTTTATGTATTGTATGAATCTCAGATGTGAGATTTGGATATAATTTTATTGTTGATGCTGTATTTATAACTATCTGAAAAACAATCAAAACAAATGCCTAGAGTTTTGCGTTAGATGCTATGCGGTGCTAACGAGCAGTTTATGCTCACCGCTCACTTACAGACAGCACTGGTATTACGGGTTTTTACAAACCCAGCGTTAACCGCAAAAAAAGTGATCGTAGAGCAAAATTTTGCTCCACATCTCACCTCAATACCAGTGCTGCTTACATTAGCGGTGAGCTGGCTGACGTGCTCGTGCACGATTTCCCCATAGGAATCAATGGGGGAGAGCCGGCTGAAAAAACCTAACACCTGCAAAAAAGCAGCATTTAGCTCCTTACGCAGCCCCATTGATTCCTATGGGGAAAATACATTTATGTCTACACCTAACACCCTAACATGAATCCCAAGTCTAAACACCCCTAATCTTATACTTATTAACCCCTAATCTGCTGCCCCTGATATCACCGACACCTACATTATATTGATTAACCCCTAATGTGCCGCTTCGGACACCGCCGCCACCTACATTATACTTATGAACCTCTAATCTGCTGCCCCCAACATCGCTGACACCTACATTATATTTATTAACCCCTAATATGCCGTCCCTAACATCACCGACATCTACCTACATTTATTAACCCCTAATCTGCTGCCCCCAACGTTGCTGCCACTATAATAAAGTTATTAACCCCTAAATCTAAGTCTAACCCTAACAACTTAAATATAATTTAAATAAATCTAAATAAAATAACTATCATTAACTAAATTATTCCTATTTAAAACTAAATACTTACCTATAAAATAAACCCTAAGATAGCTACAATATAACTAACAGTTACATTGTAGCTAGCTTAGGGTTTATTTTTATTTTATAGGCAAGTTTGTATTTATTTTAACTAGGTAGAATAGTTATTAAATAGTTATTAACTATTTAATAACCACCTAGCTAAAATAAAGAAAAAAGTACCTGCAAAATAAAACCTAACCTAAGTTACAATTACACCTAACACTACACTATAATTGTATATATGATTGCATCAGCCAATAGGATTTTTTCTACCTTAATTCCAATTGGCTGATAGAATTCTATCAGCCAATCGGAAACTAAGGGATGCCATCTTGGATGACGTCACTTAAAGGTACCTTCATTCAGTAAGAAGACTCCGGATGAAGAGGATGCTCCGCGACGGATGTCTTGAAAATGGACCCGCTCCACGCCGGATGGATGAAGATAGAAGATGCCATCTGGATGAAGACTTCTGCCCGTCTGGAGGACCACTTCGCCTGGCTTGGATGAAGACTTTTCCTGGCTTCGTTGAGGACTTCGGCCTCCTGGTTAGTCGATCTTCAGGGGGTTAGTGTTAGGTTTTTTTAAGGGTGTATTGGGTGGGTTTTATTTTTAAGTTAGGGTTTGGGTGGCAAAAAAGCTAACTGCCCTTTTAAAGGCAATGCCCATCCAAATTCCCTTTCAGGGCAATGGGGAGCTTAGGTTTTTTTAGATAGTATTTTATTTGGGAGGTTGGTTGTGTGGGTGGTAGGTTTTACTGTTGGTGGGTTGTTTGTATTTTTTTTTACAGGTAAAATAGCTGATTACTTTGGGGCAATGCCACGCAAAAGGCCCTTTAAAGGTTTTTTTATTTTGGGTAGGCTTTTTTATTTTAATAGGGCTATTAGATTAGGTGTAATTAGTTTAAATATATGTAATTTGTTTATTATTTTCTGTAATTTAGTGTTTTGTTTTTTTTGTACTTCAGCTAATTTAATTTAATTTAGGTAATTGTATTTAATTTAGTTAATTTATTTAATTATATTGTAGTATTGGGTGTAACTTAGGTTAGGTTTTATTTTACAGGTAAATTTGTCTTTATTTTAACTCGGTAGCTATTAAATAGTTTATAACTATTTAATAACTATTCTACCTAGTTAAAATAAATACAAACTTGCATGTAAAATAAAAATAAACCCTAAGCTAGCTACAATGTAACTATTAGTTATATTGTAGCTAGCTTAGGGTTTATTTTATAGGTAAGTATTTAGTTTTAAATAGGAATAATTTAGGTAATGATAGGAATATTTATTTAGATTTATTTAAATTATATTTAAGTTAGTGGTTGTTAGGTTTAGGGTTAGATTTAGGTTTAGGGGTTAATAACTTTAATATAGTGGCGGCGATGTTGGGGCAGGGGCAGTAGATTAGGGGTTAATAAATGTAGGTAGGTGGCGGTGATGTTAGGGACGGCAAATTAGGGGTTAATAATATTTAACTAATGTTTGCGAGGCGGGAGTGCAGCGATTTAGGGGTTAATATGTTAATTATAGTGGCGGCGACATTGGGGGCGGCAAATTGGAGTTTAAAAAGTGTAGGTAGGTTGCGGCAACATTGGGGGTTATTAACCCCTAAACCTAAGTCTAACCCTAACCCTAACGCCCCCCTAACCTAAATATTAATTAAATACATCTAAATAAATGTAACTCTTATTAAATGACTTATTTTTATTTTACTGGCAAATTTCAATTTATTTTAACTAGGTACAATAGCTATTAAATAGTTATTAACTATTTAATAGCTACCTAGTTAAAATAAAGAGAAATTAACCTGTAAAATTAAAACTAACCTAAGTTACAATTACACCTATCACTACACTATCATTAAATAAATTATTCCTATTTAAAACTAAATACTTACCTGAAAAATAAACCCTAAGATAGCTACAATGTAATTAATAATTACATTGTAGCTATCTTACGGCTAGATTTGGAGTTTGGCGTTAGCCGTTAAAATCACCGTTAGAGGCTCCTAACGCTGGTTTTAGGCTAACTCCGGTATTTGGAGTCACTCAAAAAAGGGTCTAACGCTCACTTTTCAGCCGCGACTTTTCCATACCGCAGATCCCCTTATGTCAATTGCGTATCCTATCTTTTCAATGGGATCTTTCTAACTCCGGTATTTAGAGTCGTGTCTGAAGTGAGCGTTAGAAATCTAATGACAAAACTCCAGCCGCAGAAAAAAGTCAGTAGTTAAGAGCTTTTTGGGCTAACGCCGGTTCATAGAGCTCTTAACTACTGTACTCTAAAGTACACTAACACCCATAAACTACCTATGTACCCCTAAACCGAGGCCCCCCCACATCGCCGCCACTCGATTAAATTTTTTTAACCCCTAATCTGCCGACCGCCACCTACGTTATACTTATGTTCCGATCAGCCAATAGAATGCGAGCTTAATCTGATTGGCTGATTTGCTCAGCCAATCGGATTGAACTTGATTCTGATTGGCTGATTCCATCAGCCAATCAGAATATTCCTACCTTAATTCCGATTGGCTGATAGAATCCTATCAGCCAATTGGAATTTGAGGGACGCCATCTTGGATGACGTCCCTTGAAGGAACCGTCATTCTTCAGTTGGACGTCGCCGGAAGAAGATGGGTCTGCGGTGGAGGTCTTCAGGATGGAGCCGGTCGTCATCGGATGAAGATAGAAGATGCCGCTTGGATCAAGATGGTTGCCGGTCCGGATCGCCTCTTCTTCCCGGGTAGGATGAAGACTTTGGAGCCTCTTCTGGACCTCTTCAGCCACCGGATGATGGATCGCCAGCCCCCGCTTGGGTTGGATGAAGATTTTGGAGCCAGGACAGATCGGTGATACCTGGTGAGGTGAAGACAAGGTAGGATGATCTTCAGGGGCTTAGTGTTAGGTTTATTTAAGGGGGGTTGGGTTAGATTAGGGGTATGTGGGTGGTGGGTTGTAATGTTGGGGGGGTTATTGTATGTTTTTTTTTACAGGCAAAAGAGCTGAACTTCTTGGGGCATGCCCCGCAAAGGGCCCTGTTCAGGGCTGGTAAGGTAAAAGAGCTTTGAACTTTAGTAATTTAGAATAGGGTAGGGCATTTTTTATTTTGGGGGTCTTTTTATTTTATTAGGGGGCTTAGAGTAGGTTTAATTAGTTTAAAATTGTTGCAATATTTTTCTTATGTTTGCAAATTTTTTTAATTTTTTGTAACTTAGTTCTTTTTTATTTTTTGTACTTTAGTTAGTTTATTTCATTGTAGTTATTTGTAGGAATTTTATTTAATTTATTTATTGATAGTGTAGTGTTAGGTTTAATTGTAGGTAATTGTAGGTATTTTATTTAATTAATTTAATGATAGTATAGTGTTAGGTTTAATTCTAACTTAGGTTAGGATTTATTTTACAGGTAATTTTGTAATTATTTTAACTAGGTAACTATTAAATAGTTCTTAACTATTTAATAGCTATTGTACATGGTTAAAATAATTACAAAGTTGCCTGTAAAATAAATATTAATCCTAAAATAGCTACAATGTAATTATAATTTATATTGTAGCTATATTAGGATTTATTTTACAGGTAAGTATTTAGCTTTAAATAGGAATAATTTATTTAATAAGAGATAATTAATTTTGTTAGATGTAAATTATATTTAACTTAGGGGGGTGTTAGTGTTAGGGTTAGAATTAGCTTTAGGGGTTAATACGTTTATTAGAATAGCGGTGAGCTCCAGTCGGCAGATTAGGGGTTAATAATTGAAGTTAGATGTTGGCGATGTTAGGGAGGGCAGATTAGGGGTTAATACTATTTATTATAGGGTTAGTAAGGCGGATTAGGGGTTAATAACTTTATTATAGTAGCACTCAGGTCCGCTCGGCAGATTAGGGGTTAATAAGTGTAGGCAGGTGGAGGCGACGTTGTGGGGGGCAGATTAGGGGTTAATAAATATAATATAGGGGTCGGCGATGTTAGGCCAGCAGATTAGGGGTACATAGGGATAATGTAAGTAGCGGCGGTTTACGGAGCGGCATATTAGGGGTTAATAACAATATGCAGGGGTCAGCGATAGCGGGGGCGGCAGATTAGGGGTTAATAAGTATATGGTTAGGGGTGTTTAGACTCGGGGTACATGTTAGAGTGTTAGGTGCAGACGTAGGAAGTGTTTCCGCATAGCAAATAATGGGGCTGCGTTAGGAGCTGAACGGGGCTTTTTTGCAGGTGTTAGGTTTTTTTTCAGCTCAAACAGCCCCATTGTTTCCTATGGGGGAATCGTGCACGAGCACGTTTTTGAGGCTGGCCGCTTGCGTAAGCAACTCCGGTATCGAGAGTTGAAGCTGCGTTAAATATGCTCTACGCTCCTTTTTTGGAGCCTAACGCAGCCATTCTGTGGACTCTCAATACCAGAGTTATTTTTATGGTGCGGCCAGAAAAAAAGCCGGCGTTAGCTTTTCGAGTCGTTACCAACAAAACTCCAAATCTAGCCGTTAGGATTTATATTTTTTTTACAGGTAACTTTATATTTATTTTAGCTAGTTAGAATAGTTATTAAATAGTTATTAACTATTTAATAACTACCTAGCTAAAAGAAATACAAAATTACCTGTAAAATAAATCCTAACCTAAGTTACAATTAAAACTAACACTTCACTATCATTAAATAAATTACCTACAAATAACTACAATTAAATTAAAGTACAAAAAATAAAAAAAGCTAAGTTACAAAAAATAAAAAAAAGGTTACAAACATTTAAAAAATATTACAACAATTTTAAGCTACTTACACCTAATCTAAGCCCCCTAATAAAATAACAAAGCCCCCCAAAATAAAAAAATGCCCTACCCTATTCTACATTAAAAAGTTACCAGCTCAATTACCTTACCAGCCCTTAAAAGGGCCTTTTGCGGGGCATGCCCCAAAGAAAACAGCTCTTTTGCCTGTAAAAAAAAAAAAAAAATTACACCCTCCCCAACATTAAAACCCACCACCCACATACCCCTAATCTAACCCAAACCCCCCTTAAATAAACCTAACACTACCCCCTGAAGATCATCCTACCTTTAGCCATCTTCAGCCAGCCGAAGTCTTCATCCAAGGGGCACTGAAGAAGTCTTCCATCCGACTGAAGTCATCATCCAAGGGGCGCTGAAGAAGTCTTCCATCCGATTGAAGTCATCATCCAGGCGGTGACTTCAATCTTCATCTATCCGGAGCGGAGCGGAGCCATCTTCAGACGAACCGACGCGGAGCCATCTTCTTCCACCGACGGACTAACGACGAATGATTGTTCCTTTAAGTGACTTCATCCAAGATGGGGTCCCTCGAATTCCGATTGGCTGATAGGATTCTATCAGCCAATCGGAAGTAAGGTAGGAAAAATATGATTGGCTGATTGAATCAGCCAATCAGATTGACGTTCAATCGGATTGGCTTATCCAATCAGCCAATCAGACTGAGCTCGCATTCTTAGATTTTTTGTAACTTATTTTTTTTTTTTTGTACTTTAGTTAGTTTATTTAATTGTATTTAATTGTAGTTATTTGTAGGTAATTTATTTAATTAATTTAATGATAGTGTAATTTTGTATTTCTTTTAGCTAGGTAGTTATTAAATATTTAATAACTATTTAATAACTATTTTAAATAGCTAAAATAAATACAAAGTTACCTGTAAAATAAATATAAATCCTACAATAGCTACAATGTCGAAGAGCAGCGAGATCGGATGAGTGATAACTATCACAATAAGAGTTCCAAAAAAGGAAATTCGCCAGTAAACAAAAATAGTAAAAAGCAAAATCTTTATTTCAATTATTTAAAAATGATGGGACATCTCCCCTTTAACTAACTAAGACTGACATGTTTCGGCGTGAGCCGTATTCATAGTCCTTAAAAACAAAGTGTGTGCACAGATTTAAAAAGCCCTCACTGGGCCCTGATTGGTCACAAGAAATTACCTGCTTTTCACATTTAAAGGTACAGGGGAACAATTATACGTTCAATACATAGTAGGTTTGATTCATTATACAAAATCTAAACAAGAACCATTTAAATGCCATAATTTACAATTCAAATAATATTACTATATACAAAATAGTTAACTGACTTATAGATCATAAGGTGTTGCTAGGACATGGTATTATCTTATAAAGTTTCCAATCTGTTGAATTATAGATATATATTAAAGTTTAAATTTTAGTACTTCATATGTTTGAAATATATCTCATTTTGCAGACACATTTTTAGATTTCAATAAATATTCCTCACAGAATGTATCACAATAATGGTATTAATGAGTAGAGAGATTCTTTAACATTATAAAAACAACTTACTGTATATTGATGGATGGAAAAATCATTTTAGTCATATATATCCTGATGTATATGACTAGTTTATTAATACTTAATTCACTCTAAATGCATAAGATCTCATTTAATTAATGATACTTTCAGAGCACATGCACATATTGATTAAGTGTACCTATGTGTAGTATATAGAGTTTATATTGAGAAACACCCCAAGGGTATGACTTTACCATTGCAAAGCCCATATATATATGTTAGTTAATTTCAACAGGATGATTAACTCCAGTAATTTATAAAGTCATATTCAGAGTTCAGACCAAGAGGTAACTTGGTCCGAAGTCTGAATATCCAATACATCTCTTGGCGGGACAATGTTTGAAACATGTCTCCTCCTCTCTTATTTGGTTTGACCTTCTCTATGATTGTCCATCTTAGAGAATTGCAATTTTTATCATGTTTTTTGACAAAATGATCCACTAGAGGTGTACTGATTTTACCCACTTTTATATTGGATAAATGCTCGCGAATTCGAGACCTTACCTCCCTAGTGGTTAACCCTACATACTGCAGATTGCAGTGGGAGCACCAGAGCAAATAAATGCAATAAGTTGCTCTGCAGTTTAAACATTCTGCTATATTGAAGCTTTCTCCCGTAATTGTAGAGCTAAAAGTTGTACCTACTTGGACATGCTCACATGCCTTACAATTTGAGTATCCACACCTGAATGTTCCTGTGTGTCTTAGCCAAGAGGAAGGTTCTGGTCTGGGCCCTGATTTCCTTAATTGGGAAGGTGAAACAATGTTTCCAACAGTTCTATTACGTCTGTAAGAGAACCTACAACCATTATTAACTGATTCTATCAAGGAGTCTTCTGCCACTAACAACCTAAAATGTTTACGTATTATTCCACAAATCTGTTTGTATTGGTTGGAATAATCAGTCACAAAAGTTAATTTACTTGTTGATTTGTTATTATTTTTATTTTTATTATTGTTTACATCTCTAAGAAGACTCCTTCTGTCTGTACTAGCTACTTCTTGTCTAGCTCTTTTGATCACACTCATGCCATATCCCCTGTCCAGGAGCCTATTCTGCAAGTCATCCGCATGTTTTTCAAAGCTATTTGGTAACGTACAATTCCATTTTAAACGGACAAATTGTCCCTTTGCCACCGAATAGGGGACATGGCATGGGTGGCAACTTCTAGCGTGTAGAAGGCTGTTGCCCGAAATGGGTTTTCTATACACTTCAGTGGTAATAGCCCCTGAGGGCCACCCCTTCAGTTCAAGATCTAAGTAATGTATTTTGGAGCTGTTGTATTCATAAGTGAACTTTAGATTTAGGTCATTACAACATAACAGTTCAACAAACTCCTTTGCTTGTTCACCATTTCCTCTCCAAATCAATAGCAGGTCGTCTATAAAACAACAGTATAGTCCAATATATGGTCTGAAAGTATTTCTATCTGCAAAGATGTGGGACTGCTCCCACCAACCCATGTATAGGTTGGCGTAGGTGGGCGCAAACTTGGCGACCATAGCCGTCCCACACCTCTGCAGATAGAATTCTCCCTCGAACTGAAAAAAATTGTGTGTTAAAAGGAAATTAGTAACTTCCATTATGAAGGCAATTAATGGCTCACTATATGCTGTTTCCCTCATCAAAAAATAATGTATAGCTTTTAATCCCTTGTCATGGGGTATTGATGAGTAGAGGGCTACAACATCAATAGTGAGCCATCCTGAGTCTTTTCTCCATTCAAGCTGCTCGACCACATTAATGACATGTTTTGAGTCTCTGATATAGCTGGGTAACTGCTTCACTAAAGGCTGGAGAATGTCATCCAGCCATTCAGATAAGTGTTCTAGCATTGAACCTATTCCACTTATAATAGGTCTACCCTGGACATTGCTGGTCGACTTATGCACCTTTGGTAAGTGATGGAAAATCGGTATTACAGGGTTTTCTACAAATAGATATTTCAAGGTGTCATTGTTAATCAAATCATGTTCCAGTGCCCCATCCAAAAGGTGCATAAGTCGACGCTGAAAGTTTTTAGTTGGATTGTGGTTCCGTTTTTCATAGCTGGCAGGGTTGTTCAGTTGTCTCAGTGCTTCAGCAACATAATTAGATCTATTCGTGAGCACAACTGAACCCCCCTTATCCGCCTGCTTTATCACCAAGTTCTCATTCTTTCCTAAGTTATTTAATGCAAGCTGTTGCGTTTTAGTCAAGTTATGTTTAGGCTTCTGGTGATCATTAGAAAGTCTTCTCAGATCATTCTCTACTCTGTTGTAGAATGTCTCTATTATTTTTCCCCTGCTTTGTACAGGGTAAAAAGTAGATGGATTCTTGTATTTTTTTGTATTTCTAATTATTCCTTCTCTCTCATGTTCAGCACTACTTTCACTCTCTAGATCTTTAAGAGAAATTAGGTCACATATTTCAGAAAAATTCAAATTTACATTATCTTCTGTACTAATATGATCTCTTTCAGTTAATGCTGAATCTGGTTGGGTTGTAAAAAAGTGCTTGCGCAGTGTTATATTACGCACAAATTTATTTACATCCAGCATGGTACGAAATAAGTTAAAATTCGTAGAAGGTACATAACCTAATCCTAAGCTAAGGACCTGTTCCTCTTCTCTAATGAGAGTATAGTCAGATAGATTCACGATGGCTTGTACTTGGATGGTACTCGAGTTTGTCTCATTGGGTACCATCCCTGTTGAACTTCCTGTGGGGTTATCATTCCTCCTCCTCTTTCCCTGTGATGCTGGTCTACTCGAAAAACCTGCTCTAGTTGAGCACGTTCTTCATCTACTCCACCCATGGCTCCAATAATGGGAGGATCTTGTGTATATCTACTATCATGTGTAGGTTGGTATCTACCTAAAGTGTGTGCATGTGTTCCCATTATTCTAGTCTGCTGTTTGGCATGTGCTCTATTGGGGCCCTGCTATGTATTCATTCTTGTATACATAGCACGTCCCCTGCCCATTCCCCTATTGTGTTCTGTATTTCTCAATGTCTGTTCCTGTATATAATTCTCTTCAGATGCTGACTGAGTTCCCTCATCACCTGACTCAGCCTCACTATCTGAGAAAGTTACAGTTCTGTTGCCTCTATTTCTCTGTCTAGATCCTCTATTCCTTCTAAAACCTCTGCTCCTATTCTGATTTCTTCTATGCTGAAACCTTTGGCCCCTGTTCCAGATGTATATCTTGCCAATGTCATAATCAGATTTGTCTCGCAAAAATTTTGAATGTTTGATGGTAATTAATTCATTTTTGGCTTCAGATATTACTTTCTGTAACAGGGAATCAAACTTAGGATAATCTGGCATACTACAAAGATCATTCAAAAGCAATTGAACCTCCTCAATTTCTAATCTGAGTTTTATCAACATGTTTGTTTTTATACTAATCAGCAATTTCATTAATCTCATAGAGCATTCAGTCAAAATCACATTCCATTTGTCCACAAATTCTTTGTCATCCACCTCAAAAGTTGGGAACTTATTTATACGTAGCGAGACAAATCTGATTATGACATTGGCAAGATATACATCTGGAACAGGGGCCAAAGGTTTCAGCATAGAAGAAATCAGAATAGGAGCAGAGGTTTTAGAAGGAATAGAGGATCTAGACAGAGAAATAGAGGCAACAGAACTGTAACTTTCTCAGATAGTGAGGCTGAGTCAGGTGATGAGGGAACTCAGTCAGCATCTGAAGAGAATTATATACAGGAACAGACATTGAGAAATACAGAACACAATAGAGGAACGGGCAGGGGACGTGCTATGTATACAAGAATTAATACATGGCAGGGCCCCAATAGAGCACATGCCAAACAGCTACCCAAGGGTATTGTATAAGGATACACTCCAATTAATGTGATACATTCTGTGAGGAATATTTATTGAAATCTAAAAATGTGTCTGCAAAATGAGATATATTTCAAACATATGAAGTACTAAAATTTAAACTTTAATATATATCTATAATTCAACAGATTGGAAACTTTATAAGATAATACCATGTCCTAGCAACACCTTATGATCTATAAGTCAGTTAACTATTTTGTATATAGTAATATTATTTGAATTGTAAATTATGGCATTTAAATGGTTCTTGTTTAGATTTTGTATAATGAATCAAACCAACTATGTATTGAACGTATAATTGTTCCCCTGTACCTTTAAATGTGAAAAGCAGGTAATTTCCTGTGACCAATCAGGGCCCAGTGAGGGCTTTTTAAATCTGTGCACACACTTTGTTTTTAAGGACTATGAATACGGCTCACGCCGAAACATGTCAGTCTTAGTTAGTTAAAGGGGAGATGTCCCATCACTTTTAAATAATTGAAATAAAGATTTTGCTTTTTACTATTTTTGTTTAATGGCGAATTTCCTTTTTTGGAACTCTTATTTGGATTTATTTTTGCCAGAAAAGCCAGTAAAACACCCTGCAGTATCGTTTGTGTGCAGCAGCTTTTATACCTTTGAAGGAGCGCAACCGAAGGATATCTTTTTAACTCAAAGTCACACTATTTTCCCCCTGCTCTCACACTTATTGGACCCTATACTCAACCGGAGTTGAGTTCCGTGAGAACCCCTAAGCAGCCGGTGTATGCGAAGCAAGGAGGCGTGGTGCAGTCACTAGGAGAGTGACATCATCGGCACCGCACGAATAAGGATAGTCGCTCAGCCGCGCATTGTGGACAGACCGGAGTCTGGGAGCAGAACTATCACACACCTGATAACTGGTAAGAAGCTATTTATCCATTCACTTGCTCAACCGCTTAGTGTGGACAGACCGGGTTCTGGGAGCAGGAAATTGGTGAGAAGCCTTTTACTATTACTTTTGCTGCTGTTTCACTGTTTATATTGTGGCATATTGTGGCATGCTGAGCGCTTAAGGGGTTCTGAAGAAATTGGAGAGAAAAAGTGTGCTAAGAGACTGCTCGAGTACTATCAGATTCGAAAGGAACATTTATATATGCAGATCGATTATAAACTGTAGATATCCATAAATGGGGCGCTACTTATACAGGCTCAAAGGTGTAAGAATTGCAACTTCTTTATGCTTTTGACAGATTGCTTAATACATATTGGTATTACTGTTGGACAGTCTGCTGGATTACACTAGTATTGAGATTATACACAGACGAGTAAATACTATAGTGTCTGAGTGAACTCTTTTGTCTTTTGATAACTATCACAGTCCGCTGCTCATTGCCCCGTACTTGGTGCGCGGCTTTTTGACAGATTTATTGATAACTTTGGCGAGATTTTTCAGGTCTGCGGCGGCGATGGTGGGCGAGCTTAGGTGGGCGTATTGGGCCGGCGAAGGCAGGTAAGTAGACACGTTGATAACTAGAGGCCTTAGTCTCATACTAATCTACAGTTCTAAGGTTTCCGGTTTCTCTGACATCGATTTTCATGGGACCCTGTACGTAACTGCTTATGTTATACTAGGTGTGATAAGAGAGTATAGTAAGAAAGCTGAAGAATCAGCCCCGACAATAGAACCATGTTTGGGAAACATTTGCTAGCATTTAGGAAATGTAATTATAAAAACAATGTTCTAAGAGATAGGGAGTATGAAGCATTAAGTAAGTCTAATAACTTGGCCGAGGTGCTCAAACATATATGGTTATACAGACATAATGGTAACCCAGTGCTCAGGCCCTAACATATCATCTTGCCAATCTCATGTAGTTAGTTTATTAGGAAAAAACAGCGATTAACCATACCAAAATTAACTGCAGGATATGTGCTTAGCTATAAGTTATTTTGCGTTTTGCAGCAGCAGTTTTAAGACTATTTTGTGAGAGATTGGTCTAAGGTAGTCTTGGTTAGCCCAAGAAGGACCTTTCTATAACATCAATGTAATAATTACTCTACTTAGTATTGAAAGCAATGTGCATTAGCCTTACCATGCCCCCTAGTACAAGCTGTGCTGCTGCACAAACAGGGGAGTTAAATAGATGTACAGGTCTGGTAGTGAGGGGTTAGAGCAGGTATCCAACATGCCATCTGTTATGGCGCACACATAAAGATAGATACCCATTTGGTATATATTGAACTGTAGGCATCCATATAGGTTTGTTACTCTAGCATTTATACACAGTCTCATCCCTATATTTATAAAAAACATTTAACTAGGCTATGATATAACTGAGGTAGTAAATGAATACTTATGGATAACCACTTAAGAAACTTATTACAAACTATGTGAAAGCTATGCATAAAATTAAGCTCTCAGTGATATACGGATTAAAACATTGAATATTAGTATAAATGAGGAGCTAAACACTATACAAATTATTCTGTGGAATACGGAGTTTAGGCACTATAAGGTAAGTACAGAGTATAGCGTCTTGCCATGAGCACTGTGCAATAGTATAATATATGTACATATTGCAGAGATCCTGCAGTGAGGATTTTTTAGAAGATAAGAAAAGCAGTGCCTGACCTATAAAAAATAACGTTAACTCACCATCTCCAATGTTCTTACTCAACATGTATGATTATCTAAGCTTCTTTTGTACAACAAAGGAATCTGATCAAACACATATCTGGAGATTTTATACGGAGGGAACTGAAATTTTTTGATCTCATTTGCTGCATTTGGTCATGTGTCCTAATGGGATATAGGGGCACAATTCAAAGGGGAGCTAATACCCTCTGCAGCTGTTTTAGAAAACTGCTCTATGCTCACAACATACATTAAGAAAAGAAATGCAGTCCAAGTACAAAGCTGTGGATGTGCAATAAACAGGTAAAATGCAGTGGATCTGGACAAAGAGACCCTAATGGGTAACATAACTTGTACACTCATAGAAACAACTATTATATATGTAATCCTAAAAAAAATAGCATTAATCTAGCAAGAATATGTGCAAACCACCCAAGGAGTTTAGGAGAGTAATGTGGCTTGCAGTCCACAGTTCAATGTTCGTTGTAGAGCTGTCCTTTAAGGTACTATCAAACAAATCTACTGCGGTTGGGTGAAAGATTTCTGAGAAAAAGTGTCAATGGCCATGTAGCTAAGTATGATCAAGTAATGGTCATACTTCAGTACAGCAGGTAACTTAGGAAAGGTTTACCCCACTCCAGACTTGAGGTTGGTTGCCCAGTCTATAGGAATCTGGAAACCTTGTTGTAGCTGCAGTATGACATTACAGAGGTAAGAGACCTGAGAGGGATTCTCCAGAGATGTAGTAAACTTAGTTTCCCCAGTGCGAGGAATCCAAGAGGATCTAGGGACTCCCAATTTTAAAGAGGGTTTACCTAGGGTTGCCACCTCAGCCATGTTTTCCTGGACACTTATAAATTACACATGCTGCAGGGTGTGCAGGAAGGAACATGTATTGTGTTTCTGGACAGCACTATTCATATTCCTCCCTGCACACCCTGCAACATGTGTAATTTATAAGTGTTCTGTATTTTAAGGGACGGTTGGCAACCCTAGATTTACCACATAGAGCCGAGATCTAGTGATTATCTGCCCGGTCTGAGGGGGACAAGACTGTTCGCCTCATTGGATGCAGTGCATGTTTCGGTACTCAGATCTCCTGTGTCCCCTTCAAGTGCCTGAGATAGCTCAGGAATCCATCTGTGAGCTGATTCTATTTTTTGTAAGCTTCTAGCCGCATTATTTAGAGACCGTTGGGCATAAAAAATTATAGAAGGCGAACCTTGCTTCCTGACGCTTGCCTCCTCAGTGCTAGTAACTCTCTCAAGCTGCAACCCGTGGTTTTCCTCTCTATCCATCTCAAGAAGATCAGCTTGTATGGTCTGGGCTTACTGCGCAACGGCCCTTCTATCCGCCATCTTGATTGAAGCGTCTTCTTCTAGGGTGTATGGCGCTCTAATTGTAAGCATTCTTTTGCATCTGTAGCTCCAACCTAGCGAGCAGTGTCTGAATCTCCTCCATACTCGGTGGTAGATAGTTTAGTATGTAAGTAGAGAGAGGATAAGTCAGTTTCAATGGAAGCAGGGCTGCATATACTGCCACCTAAGTCACGAAGGCTCCTTTCATGTGTTGCCCCAGTAGGTTGGGGGAATCAAAATGCTCGCCTTAGCGTGCTCTTAAGTGAATAAGTCTCCAAAAGTGGTTAGAGAGTTGTTAAATACAATAAAGCAGCTTAATAAACAGGAGCTGCGCGAGAACACGTCTAGTCCCCACGGCAGCTGGCTCCGCCCCCCCCCCAGCTGTAAAATCTTTGATTCACATCCGTGCATCACCATGGTAGTTTGTGTAATACACCTTTAGTCTTGAATTGCTATATAAGAGTAGCAGTGATATAAATATTTTACCCCACTTACCAGAGGGGTGTTGAAGGACTCTACTACTGTCAGCTGCCATGGGCCTCAATGCTCCGTATCAGCAGAAGAGTGCAGTTCCACAGAAAATATTTATGGTGATCAATAGTCTCCTAGGTACTAAGTTTGCATATTTAGTGATGGATGAGTGGAAAAGCTGGTGATAATTGGCGATTTAACAGCAGTGTACACAGAGCTGCCAATATTGCTACCATTCAAGGTGCTGCCCTGAGACACGCCCCCATCTCAGTATTTTTTTGAACATATAATCTTCTTAAATTATTTGTAGATTGTTTTCCGCAAAACATACTGGATCAATTAATTTCAAATCTTAAAGAATTGATAATTTATTTATTCAAATGACTGAGCAGCATCTTTATGGCTAGTATTTTTAAGGTTCAGGTCAATGTAAATAATAAAAATAATTATAGGGGGGCAGAGCCAAGCCACGCAGGCAGATGGCTGTGTTCTGAGAGCGCTCTTCAACCTTCAAGCTGTACAATATAAATTAATGGCATAATAATACTCCTTTTCACTTTAAAAATGTGTGGGAACTCCTAATCTACAATCACCTTTGGCTACATTCCTCAGAAAGAGCTGCAAAAGTCCCTACCGGACCACACACAAGGCTAAAGGGGAACCAGCGAATACACTCTCACTGGCGTTGCGACTGAGACCATCCGGCAACATAACGGCTACTGCAGCTTACACTGCAAGGATCAATAACAAACAGGGGCTGGGGATCGGCTGTAACCGGCTTACAAATTGATCCTGGGACACGGAAATCAGCCGACTGCATACAATACAGCGCCACAGTAGAAGTAACAGGGCCTAAGCGCGCCACTCAATAACCTCTGCTGTACACGTGTCTCATAGTCCTGCATGTCGGGCTATTAGCCGTGTACAAATTACTTTGCAGAGTGGCGGCTAGGGTCCAGCTCCATTTTACACGCTATTGGCAGGGTCATGGATGGTCTCAGGCAACTCTGATACGACTGTGTGTGGGGGGGGGAGGGGGTCTCTGGGCCTCTACTGCAGGGGAGAAAGTACAAAGGGGAATAATACTGATGATCAGTTTGTAGTAATATTCATCTAAACGGACACAAAGCAGTTTTTTTTTTCATGAATGAATCACCCTGAACTTCAACCAGCATTCATAATTTGCAACTGTTTCCTTTGTTATAACACCAGTGGAGTGACTCTGGGAGGAATATAGGGGTCTGTAATCTGCATGTTTAAACAGATATAAGAACACTTACTTGCTTTGTTAATGCAACAACTCTTTCCCTAAGAACTGTGAGCTTACTACAGCACAGGTCAAACACTTGACATTTACTTGTGCACTTCAGACAAGACTAATAGTTACAGTTTTAATCTCTAACTGTGAAATAATACACCTCTAGTAGTTAGCAGAGGTGATGTGACCCTCACAAGCTCAAATTTACTAAATCACCATTCATATAATAGAAGGAAAGTTGAGGGATGCCGTGCAAAAAGCAGCAAAAGGCTGACAAAAACACTCCTGTAAGCACGCTCAACAAATATTTGAAACAAGTAGAACAGCCCACACCATCTCCATCTGACAGCATGGAAGCCGGCCAAAGTGATAATAATGCACAACAAAAAAGCTCACATACACAAGTACATAATTTAATCACAAAAGAAGATCTTAAACTTTTGTCTTCCAAGGAGGATATTAGGGACGCAGTCCAAGAAATGCGCAACCTATTCAACGAGTTAAGGAAAGACATCTCTGTTTTAGACACCAGAGTTTCCCACGTGGAAGCCAAACAGCAAGAACACTCAACCTCAGTAAAACAAATGAGCATTGAAATTCAAAGCAACTCAGAAGTGATACACCAGCTTTCTGACAAAATCGAAGACCTAGACAACAGGGGACGCCGGAACAATTTACGCTTCAGAGGAATTTCAGAATCTGTCCACCCCCCTGCTATTGAAGGCTACCTCCAGAGTCTGTTCCGTACTCTAAAAGACTCCCCATCCTCCCCAGACATAATTCTAGAGCGCGCCCACAGAGCGCTCAGGGCCAAACCTCCACCCAAGGCCCCCACCTAGGGATATCATCGTCCACTTTCTAAATTATAAAGACAAAGAGGAGATCCTCAGGTGTGCATGACTCAAACACCCGGTTCACCATGCGGACAAGGAACTGCAAATCTTCTCAGACCTGTCTCCCACTACTCTTCAGAAAAGAAGGGACTTGGGCCATATTACAGCCAAACTAAGGGCTCACAAAATTCAGTACCGCTGGGGCTTCCCAGTATCACTAGTGGCCACTCATCAGAACAAATCTGCAATATTTCACCCAGGCTCGGATGTACAGGCCTTCTACACAAGCCTATCAATCTACGATGATCAGCCATGTCGTATTTCCACTCCTGGGGACACTTCACCACTCCCTTAAATCTACAGTTGCTATTTGTTGTTATTACTGCTAGAGGGACCCTATGGATCTTTGTACGGACTTTTCAGTGCTGTATCCTTTTTCATTATAGTTCTGCACTCTGCTAAATAGTGGAGGCTAATTACAGTTTACAGCTGCTCTTATTTCTACACTCACAGGTTGTTGGGGGGTTGGACCCAGACTCAGTTACGTGGGGAGTCACAATTTATTGGACAAATAATGGGTTCTCGGGAAAATCCTAAGGGCAAATGCCCTCCTATCTCCCCTTAGCCCATCATGCTTAATTCTATTCATCAGTTATTATGTTAAATCTCCCGGTCCATACGTTTCTTAACTATGATTTGTATATTAGGTACCACGAATGTTTATTCTTTTCTCTGTTTTCAAAACCCAAAAGATAATTAAGTTTGCTTAAATAACGATCATTATTCATGTTAACCTATTTTTATATCTCAAATGGCTGTTTTATTTCTTTTTTTTTCTTTTCCATATATACTGTTTTACTTACAGGTTAATAGACAGGGACCTAAGACCCTATACTTCACATAGTTAACACCCCATACAGGTCACCTTCCCCCCCTACTGTATCTGGCTTCCCCTTTGTGCTCGGCCCTCTCTCCTTCCTCTCCTCCCCTCGTCCTCATCTTCCTTCCTTGACCTCCTTTCCCCCTCTCCCTCCTTCTTCCCTTCTTTCCTTCTTTCCCACCCCTCTTCCCTTTCCCCCTTCCGCTGTCCCACCCCCTCTCTCCTTAAACCTCTTACCCTCCCAGACAATCCATTCTGACCATTTTTATTTCCCTTGTCATTCTTCCTTTTTTCCCTATTCTTTACTTTTACTTCCTCTCAGCTTCTCCCTCCTCCCCCCTCTACTCTAGTTTTCTCTTTTCCCCGTCCTCCCTCTCTTCCTTCCTCCCTCCTCCAGCTATCACCCTCATCTCTTCCCCCTCCTCTTCCCTCCCCCTTTCTCCTCCCTTCCCCCTTTCTTTCTTTTCTTTTTCCATCCTTCTCCTCTTTCTTTAACCCCATCCTCTTTTCCCCTCTATCTCACCTCTATCTCCCGCTTCCCCTATCCTCCTCCTTACTTCCCTTTCCTCCTTCCTCCCTCCTCTTTCACCCTTTTCCAGCCTTCCCCTTCAATTTCTTTCTCTTACTCTTCCTCCTCTCTCTCTCCCTTCCCCTCCCTCCCCCTCCCTCTTCCCTTACCACATTTTTTCTGACATCCCCCATCCTCACCGGTCATTCCAATCTGGCCAGTCTGAAATACTCCCCAGATAACCTACAATATTATTGTTAGGAGTTTAAAGTTTATCTTTTCTTTTAGTACTAGCTTGAGGGTTACTACCCCGTTTGTAATGTCATCTTATATTATATTGTTGTACTCTAGTTATTCCACAATTGTATTGTGAAGATTATCCCTGTTATTCCTAGTATACTGTTTGGAATACGAGTATACTCTGGGTCATATTTACTTTTCTCCTGTTTCTTTTCTTTCCACTCTCTTTAACTTTCCCTATTCTTATCCTATTTGTTTATTCTATTAAAACTCGCTCCCCTTAAACCCCTCCCCCTTTTTTTTTTCCCTTCTCCTCCAGAATGAATCGACGCCAGAGCAGATTTGTCTCCCATGGCCTGACAATGACTACTATTAATGCCAAAGGATTGAACAATCCAGGTAAACGATCTATAGCCTTTCGGGCCCTAAAGAGTCTAAGTAGCCATGTTTTGTTTTTTCAGGAAACACACTTCCGTAAGGGAAGGGAACCGAAATGGTTTAACTCACAATACCCTACAGCACTATTTGCTTCAGGGCACTCAACAAAAGGAGGTGTAGGCATACTAGTCCATCATTCAGTACCGTTAAAAATTGCTCACACTGAAAGAGACCCGGACGGTAGATATTTGATCATAACGGGCCTCCTATATGAGCACCCAATAACACTAGCCACAATTTATAGTCCAAATACAGAACAGCATACATTTATGTCAAAAATCTCAAAACTTCTACTGGACTCAGCTAAGGGCCCAATCTTTCTCTCAGGAGATTTCAATCTAGCCATGGACACTCAGCTTGACACTTCCAATGGCATAGCCAGCACTCCCCCCAAGGTAATTAAATCTGTCAAAAACACGATCCTAAACCTTCAACTCCACGACATATGGCGCACGTTGCACCCGGCACATAGGGACTACACATACTTTTCCCCACCACACAACAAATATTCCCGTATAGACTATTTCTACACAGACTCAAGTGGTTTGGACATGGTTACCGACTGCACCACTGGGCCTATAACATGGTCGGACCACGCACCGGTCACGTGCTCTGTCCAATGGCCTGACCTCCCTCCCACGACTTACATCTGGAGACTAGATGACCTTTTATTAAATGATCCCATCATCAAATTAGACATTCAAAAATCTTTGGACGACTATTTTCTACATAACAATTCTTCACATGCCTCACTCATAAACAGTTGGGAAGCACATAAGTGTGTCATAAGGGGGGATTTCCTTAAACATAAAGCGTAAATCACCAAACAATACAGATTAAAATACACTCAACTACTACATACTATAACGCAGTTTTAGACACCAGAGTTTCCCACGTGGAAGCCAAACAGCAAGAACACTCAACCTCAGTAAAACAAATGAGCATTGAAATTCAAAGCAACTCAGAAGTGATACACCAGCTTTCTGACAAAATCGAAGACCTAGACAACAGGGGACGCCGGAACAATTTACGCTTCAGAGGAATTTCAGAATCTGTCCACCCCCCTGCTATTGAAGGCTACCTCCAGAGTCTGTTCCGTACTCTAAAAGACTCCCCATCCTCCCCAGACATAATTCTAGAGCGCGCCCACAGAGCGCTCAGGGCCAAACCTCCACCCAAGGCCCCCACCTAGGGATATCATCGTCCACTTTCTAAATTATAAAGACAAAGAGGAGATCCTCAGGTGTGCATGACTCAAACACCCGGTTCACCATGCGGACAAGGAACTGCAAATCTTCTCAGACCTGTCTCCCACTACTCTTCAGAAAAGAAGGGACTTGGGCCATATTACAGCCAAACTAAGGGCTCACAAAATTCAGTACCGCTGGGGCTTCCCAGTATCACTAGTGGCCACTCATCAGAACAAATCTGCAATATTTCACCCAGGCTCGGATGTACAGGCCTTCTACACAAGCCTATCAATCTACGATGATCAGCCATGTCGTATTTCCACTCCTGGGGACACTTCACCACTCCCTTAAATCTACAGTTGCTATTTGTTGTTATTACTGCTAGAGGGACCCTATGGATCTTTGTACGGACTTTTCAGTGCTGTATCCTTTTTCATTATAGTTCTGCACTCTGCTAAATAGTGGAGGCTAATTACAGTTTACAGCTGCTCTTATTTCTACACTCACAGGTTGTTGGGGGGTTGGACCCAGACTCAGTTACGTGGGGAGTCACAATTTATTGGACAAATAATGGGTTCTCGGGAAAATCCTAAGGGCAAATGCCCTCCTATCTCCCCTTAGCCCATCATGCTTAATTCTATTCATCAGTTATTATGTTAAATCTCCCGGTCCATACGTTTCTTAACTATGATTTGTATATTAGGTACCACGAATGTTTATTCTTTTCTCTGTTTTCAAAACCCAAAAGATAATTAAGTTTGCTTAAATAACGATCATTATTCATGTTAACCTATTTTTATATCTCAAATGGCTGTTTTATTTCTTTTTTTTTCTTTTCCATATATACTGTTTTACTTACAGGTTAATAGACAGGGACCTAAGACCCTATACTTCACATAGTTAACACCCCATACGGGTCACCTTCCCCCCCTACTGTATCTGGCTTCCCCTTTGTGCTCGGCCCTCTCTCCTTCCTCTCCTCCCCTCGTCCTCATCTTCCTTCCTTGACCTCCTTTCCCCCTCTCCCTCCTTCTTCCCTTCTTTCCTTCTTTCCCACCCCTCTTCCCTTTCCCCCTTCCGCTGTCCCACCCCCTCTCTCCTTAAACCTCTTACCCTCCCAGACAATCCATTCTGACCATTTTTATTTCCCTTGTCATTCTTCCTTTTTTCCCTATTCTTTACTTTTACTTCCTCTCAGCTTCTCCCTCCTCCCCCCTCTACTCTAGTTTTCTCTTTTCCCCGTCCTCCCTCTCTTCCTTCCTCCCTCCTCTAGCTATCACCCTCATCTCTTCCCCCTCCTCTTCCCTCCCCCTTTCTCCTCCCTTCCCCCTTTCTCTCTTTTCTTTTTCCATCCTTCTCCTCTTTCTTTCACCCCATCCTCTTTTCCCCTCTATCTCACCTCTATCTCCCGCTTCCCCTATCCTCCTCCTTACTTCCCTTTCCTCCTTCCTCCCTCCTCTTTCACCCTTTTCCAGCCTTCCCCTTCAATTTCTTTCTCTTACTCTTCCTCCTCTCTCTCTCCCTTCCCCTCCCTCCCCCTCCCTCTTCCCTTACCACATTTTTTCTGACATCCCCCATCCTCACCGGTCATTCCAATCTGGCCAGTCTGAAATACTCCCCAGATAACCTACAATATTATTGTTAGGAGTTTAAAGTTTATCTTTTCTTTTAGTACTAGCTTGAGGGTTACTACCCCGTTTGTAATGTCATCTTATATTATATTGTTGTACTCTAGTTATTCCACAATTGTATTGTGAAGATTATCCCTGTTATTCCTAGTATACTGTTTGGAATACGAGTATACTCTGGGTCATATTTACTTTTCTCCTGTTTCTTTTCTTTCCACTCTCTTTAACTTTCCCTATTCTTATCCTATTTGTTTATTCTATTAAAACTCGCTCCCCTTAAACCCCTCCCCCTTTTTTTTTCCCTTCTCCTCCAGAATGAATCGACGCCAGAGCAGATTTGTCTCCCATGGCCTGACAATGACTACTATTAATGCCAAAGGATTGAACAATCCAGGTAAACGATCTATAGCCTTTCGGGCCCTAAAGAGTCTAAGTAGCCATGTTTTGTTTTTTCAGGAAACACACTTCCGTAAGGGAAGGGAACCGAAATGGTTTAACTCACAATACCCTACAGCACTATTTGCTTCAGGGCACTCAACAAAAGGAGGTGTAGGCATACTAGTCCATCATTCAGTACCGTTAAAAATTGCTCACACTGAAAGAGACCCGGACGGTAGATATTTGATCATAACGGGCCTCCTATATGAGCACCCAATAACACTAGCCACAATTTATAGTCCAAATACAGAACAGCATACATTTATGTCAAAAATCTCAAAACTTCTACTGGACTCAGCTAAGGGCCCAATCTTTCTCTCAGGAGATTTCAATCTAGCCATGGACACTCAGCTTGACACTTCCAATGGCATAGCCAGCACTCCCCCCAAGGTAATTAAATCTGTCAAAAACACGATCCTAAACCTTCAACTCCACGACATATGGCGCACGTTGCACCCGGCACATAGGGACTACACATACTTTTCCCCACCACACAACAAATATTCCCGTATAGACTATTTCTACACAGACTCAAGTGGTTTGGACATGGTTACCGACTGCACCACTGGGCCTATAACATGGTCGGACCACGCACCGGTCACGTGCTCTGTCCAATGGCCTGACCTCCCTCCCACGACTTACATCTGGAGACTAGATGACCTTTTATTAAATGATCCCATCATCAAATTAGACATTCAAAAATCTTTGGACGACTATTTTCTACATAACAATTCTTCACACGCCTCACTCATAAACAGTTGGGAAGCACATAAGTGTGTCATAAGGGGGGATTTCCTTAAACATAAAGCGTAAATCACCAAACAATACAGATTAAAATACACTCAACTACTACATACTATAACGCAGTTAGAAGAGAGGCATAAGGGTAGCCCCGCAGACATAGAAACTAAAACCTTACTAGACACCGCTAGAAAGGATCTCAAAGTACACCTTTTAGAAGCTTACCATCGCAAAACTCTGAATGTGAAGCAGCAATACTATCAGGGGGGCAACAAGCCCGGGAAGCTATTGGCTAGGGCTGTACGTAGAAAACAATTAAAAACACACATATATTAATTACAAGACCCAAATGGCTCTGCAGTCACAGGCAATAAGCAAATAGCTAACTCTTTCCATTCTTATTACCAAACTTTATACAATATAGGAAAGTCCTCAGGTGTGTTGGCCCCTCAGGCAGGCACACAGGATAAGAGGGATCTCATAGATCAATACTTAGCAGCGCTTGCTTTGCAACAATTGGATTCAAAGCAGAGAGATAGCTTGGACTCACATATCACTGCAGAGGAACTCTCGCAAGCCATAAAAGATTTCCCTACCGGAAAAAGCCCCGGCCCGGACGGGTTTTCTTTAAAGTACTATAAGACATTTGTCGATACATTAAAAACACTGATGCTCCAACTTTTTAATAATTTGATAGAACAGCCAGTTCTTTCCAGCACAATGTTAGAAGCGCATATTTCTATCTTACCCAAACCGGGAAAGCCCTCTAACTCCCCTGCAAATTTTAGGCCTATTTCTTTATTAAATTTGGATATTAAAATTCTGGCCAAAATATTAGCAAAACGTCTTAACAAATATCTTGCGAATCTTGTTTCCTCAGATCAGGTGGGCTTTGTACCAGGCTGGGAAGCACAAGATAATACCACAAAGGTGATACAGATTCTTAACTATGCGCAGGTTGAGGGTGTGCCTATGGCACTTTTATCGACTGACGTGGAGAAGGCCTTTGACAGGGTCAATTGGCTTTTTCTGTGTCAGGTCATGAAGGCCATGAATTTTGGAGACTCCTTCCTTAACATGGTCTTCGCTCTCTACTCAGCTCCCAATGCCCGGGTCAGGGTTAATGGATCCTTGTCGAACACCTTTTCTATATCGAATGGAACCCGTCAGGGGTGTCCGTTGTCCCCTCTACTTTTTGCCCTCTCAATTGAAGCACTAGCGCAAAAAGTAGGCCTTAATCCCAATATAAAGGGCATCAGGATTGGGGATGTTGAGCATAAACAGGCGTTATTACGCTGATGATGTTTTATACACCCTCACCAACATAGATTCGTCGATTCCAGAGCTTCTCTCAGAAATAAGGGCTTACGGAAAACTTTCTAATTTTCACCTAAACCTTTCAAAATCTGAACTCCTTAATATTAATTCTCCCCCGGTACACACTCAGTTATTGACCTCACACTACAAGGTTCCCCTGGCGGTCTCCAAATTGAAATATTTAGGCATTCACTTATCAGCAAATCCATCCGAATACTATAAAAACAACTATATGACAATCATATAATCAATGACCTATCTTCCTTGAAGAATAAGTCGTTATCATGGCTGGCAAAGATAAGTTTAATCAAAATGAACATCCTACCACTTATTTTGTACGTCATGCAAACTGTCCCCATCCACTTACCCGCGGACTTCCTCCTTAACCTCCAGAGAACCCTTGAGCAGTTCATCTGGACCAGTATTAAACCTAGAATACCCAAAAAAACACTCTATCTTCCTAGAGTCCGAGGAGGCCTGGGCTTTCCTGATTTAACATTATACAGAAGGGCTATACTACTACAGAGGTTAACTGAATGGTCACATAACACTTCACAGAAACAATGGGTTAGCATAGACAAACAGATCCTTCATTATAATAACGTATCCTCTTTTGCCTGGACTCCTGCATCAAAACGCCCCAAAATATTGTATAACTATCACTTGATAACAGAAACCTTCTTGGAATGGGACAGATTAATCTCCACCAGCACACACATCTCAAGCATTCCGTCACCATTATTTCCTATACTAGAAAATCCAGACATACCTTATTATGAATTAAGCAAACGTAAGTGTAAACCGCACAGTCTGAGGGTAGGCACACTACACTTTGCACTTGCAGGGGGAAGACTTCGCCCTCAGCATGAATTGATAGATCAATGTGGAACTATTTTTTCTTCATGGCTGAGATACCACCAACTATCCCACTATTTGACACACCACAAAGGCAAAAGCGACTTCCTTAGGGAACTTATTCCTTTTGAAGCTCTATGCACGGCTCACACCCCCCCAAGAAGATTAATATCAAAAATATACAAAGTGCTGCTCACACCACCTGACACACAATTACCAACATATACCAATGCATGTAATAGGGACCTCAATAACCCCATAGTGGAAGAGGAATGGCTCAAATAATTTAGAATGGTAAAACGTTCTTCTATTTCAGCAGTAGTTCAGGAAATACACCTCAAATTACTCACTAGATGGTATTACACACCCTCCAGATTGCATCGTATCTTTCCAATGGCCTCTGCCACATGTTGGAGGGGCTGTGGTGAAGTAGGCACACTTTTACACATATGGTGTGCCTGCCCTAAAATAACGAACTACTGGGCGACTGTTCTCAGAGAAATGTCAGACATACTAAACACACACATACCAGTCACACCTGAAACCATTTTGTTCCTACATCTCCCTGACATTGTTGACAAACAAAAAAGGTCCCTACTCTTGATTATGCTCACAGGAGCGAAAAGACTCATCCCTAGACTTTGGAAGTCATCGGAGGGACCTACTCTCCTTGAATGGCAATCGGCTGTAGATGAGCTACTATCTTTGGAAAAGCTGCATTACATTAAGAGCAAGCAAATGGTCATGTATGATATGATGATGGCCGTTTGGAACCCTTACCTCCCTCAGTCAAATAACTAAAAGCCCCTTAGTATAAATTTATCTCCCAAGGAACGCTGGCCGAATTCATTCATTCTGGAAAACTCGTCCCCCCCTTCCCTCCCCCTTTTTTTTTTTTTTTTTTCTTCTCTCTCCTTCAACTTTTCTCTTCTTCTTTAATTCAGTTCCCGGAGTGTACGGGGTTTTTCAATTTGAGTTTTTTCGAATATGAAGGTATGTTTACTTGTATGTTGTAAATCTTTGAATTTTTTTTTTGAAAAGTCAAGCTTTACTTCATAGAGACTAATGTTTTTGCACCCTAAGACAACTTGCCAAACCTGTATTCCGATTTGGGTTGGGCCCCCAATGTGAAACGGCGGAGCCCTCCCCATATACACGTTGAACTGGACTTTGGTTTAATCCAATTGACATTCTCATTGCATCTCAGCTGGGCGCAAACATTCTCAAAATGTATGTTTCTGTCTGATACTCTGTTTATGTAATGTCTCGGTATTTACTTTAATAAATCTTGTTTGAAAAAAAAAATTATAATTATAGAAATAAAGGTCCAGTCATGGTGAAAATTCTTCTGTGTGTTGGAATGTAATTATAAGCAAATGCTCATTCAAAAGCAGTCCAAACAGCTTTAGTATCTAAATGATAGTGTATTTATGAAATTGTGTGCTAACAAGCAAAGGCAGTATTTTTTCCAAGAAATGTTGCAACCCTTCTTTGAATCCAAAAAAGTGTAAACAAAATATAATTATTTAATTCAGTAAAGTTAATAAAGGAAAACATAATAAACACCATGAGGCCCATTTATCAAGCTCCGAATGGAGCTTGAGGGCCCGCTGCTCCATAACCTGTCCGCCTGCTCTGATGAGGCGGACAGAAATCACCACAATTCAACCCAATCGAGTACAATTGGGTTGATTGACACCCCCTGCTGGCGGCTGATTGGCCGCGAATCTGCAGGGGGCGGTGTTGCATCAGCAGTTAACAAGAGCTGCTGGTGCAATGCTGAATACGGAGAGCGTATTGCTCTCGACATTCAGCGAGGTATGTCGGACCTGATCCACACTGTCGGATCAGGTCCAACAGACCTTTGATAAAAAGGCCTCTGTATAACATTTAAGAGGATACTAGAGCATTAATGCCTTCTGTTTCTACAGTATTTTGTAATAAAATGATTAAGCATAGTCTACCTCAGGTTTATTCAGTCAAAATGTTTTGTTTTTTTTATAATTTTTTTTTTTTTGGGGGGGGGTTGGAGGTTCTACAAAAGAACCTGCTGATATAACAGTCTCGCTCATTCAACAGCTGTTTTAAGAAGATAGCTTGCTATAGGAGTATTGCATGCATTTTCATTAAAAGGGTTTCAAAGATTATATAATAATAATAATAATAATAATAATAATTATAATAATAGTAAAAGGAACAGATTATATAAACAGATCTAGGTAAATACAGTATATGTAGATAAAGCAAAAAGCTAAAACAAAGCTACAAATATTGAAGTGTGAAATAGAAATGTTTTGAACAAACAGGGACAAGCATATTTTGATACCAATTCTTATTTTACATTTGGGCAAAACTAATATACATTTTTAATATACATTTTTATATTCTTTCAGATTTTTTAATTACCAGAAGATTCCTTAATTACTACTCCTCAAATAACTCTCGATATTACATACAGTAATATTCACATTAATCTTCAATGTTTTAGTGTAATATATGCCTTCTGTTGTATGGGCTTAAACATTCTTAATTGCTCTTCTGAGTTTGTCCATCGTTAGTAAGTGGATGAAATAGCAAAATGGATCCAAAAATAAACACAATTTTGTAACTTTTTTACTGAAGTATGCTTTGGATATTTGTTTACAATGGAATATAATAAGCACTATCAACAGTTCAAAGTTCAGTAGTAACCATGGTAGAGAGACAGATAGTAGTGTACGAAGCATGTAGGATTCACATTTTCTAAATTTCACATTAACCTATAAATTTATGTAAAATGCATCCACGAGTCCTTGCTGCATGATATATATAGTCAAAATTAAACTTGCATGATTCAGATAGAGCATGCCATTTTTGAGATCATTTTTAATTTGTTTCTATTATAAAATGTAAAATGTTTTTTTGATAAGCCTTGTAGATGTATATATATATATATATATATATATATATATATATATATATATATATATATGATACAAAAAGAGAAGTTGCACTCACAGTAGCTGGATCAAAAAAAGATAAAAGTATACCAGGCAGGGAATTAAGATAAAAACAACATTTATTTCAAAAGAGTAAAAAGGACAAAAACACGGTGTCCTAGAAAAAGAGCCAGCAGTGACTCAATCAATCAGGTTGGTGAGCTGATCCTCATGCAGACATGTTTCGTGCGTTTGCGCACATGTTCACTGCTTACCTGAGGATCAGCTCAGCCACCTATTTAAGGTTAAACTAACAAACAAAATTACCATCACCTGAACCTGATTGGATACCTAAATCCACATGACCAACTAGTTTTATACAGTAAATAACACATATTGATACGAGCGCATATAAGGTGCTAAAAAATATCCTATCAAGACAGACGCAAGTGACAAATAAGTAAATCAGAAATGACCAATTCAAATATACATATCAGAAATTATTGTTACATTTAAAAGACATTGTCTAATTTAAGTGATAGTTTTTCAAACAAAGATAATTAGAGAATGAAAAAGCCCAATAATATTAACGGTATTAACACTTACATGTGGATGAGGGTACTGATTTAAGAATTCAAATCTAGACGTAATTCAAGTAAATACATCAAGATCACATCTGATGTTTAGCCCCTCTGGTTCACTTGTCTGTAATGTGAACATCCAAAAGATTTCCTTTTTATCAAGTAATGTTTCCCTATTTACCCCCTCTTCTCCATTTTGTTATGTGGTCAATGCCCTGTATTTTTAAAGATGAGACATCCGATTTATGATGTATTTTAAAGTGTCTAGATATAGGGGTGTCACTTTCTTCATCATCTATGGACCTAAGGTGTTGCAAAAACCTGTCTTTGAGGGACCTTTTTGTTTTACCTGTATATTATATGTTACAAATATCACAGGTAAGAAGATAAACAACGTGAGTTGTCGCACAATTAACAAAGTATCTAATATCATATTCTTTATGTGTAGTGCTAGAAACAAATTTGTTACCCTCATTTAGAAAGTTACATGTTCTGCAGATCGGTCATCTACATTTAAAACATCCCTGCCTTTGTTTAAGCCAACAGATGATCTGTTTTTTATTTTGGAATGTGGTGAAACCAAAGCAGATCTCTTTTGCAAATATCTCAATTGCAATAAACAAGGCATAGAGTTCACAGGCACTCACAGTGTAAGCAGTGTGAACTTTTTGGACCTAACTGTCCAAGGGGGCGAAATTGGATCACTTATCCAAACTAAAATGTATAGAAAAGAAACGACAGGAAATACGCTATTAAAATTTGATTCATGTCATCCCCGACATGTATTAAGAGGCATACCTAAGGGAGAATACACTTGCATCAAAAGAAATTGCACTACGGAAGAGGAATACCAAAAGCAGGCTAGTGAATCTACTGATAGATAGTGATGTCGCGAATTGTTCTCCAGCGAATAGTTCCCGGCGAACATAGCTTGTTTGCGTTCGCAGCGACGGGCGAACATATGCAATGTTCGATCCGCCCCCTATTCGTCATCATTGAGTAAACTTTGACCCTGTATCTCCCAGTCTGCAGCAGACACATTACAGCCAATCAGCAGCAGACACTCCCTCCCAGACCCTCCCAGCTCCTGGGCAGCAGCCATTTTAGATTCGTTCTGATCCTGCATTGTTAGTGAGAGGAGGGACAGTGTAGCTGCTGCTGATTTTTTAGGGAAATTGATAGCTAGGCTAGTGTATTCAGTGTCCACTACAGTCCTGAAGGACTCATCTGATCTCTGCTGTTTGGACAGCACCCCAAAAAGCCCTTTTTATGGCTAGAACATCAGTCGTTTTTTTTGTTTTTTTTGCCTGTGTAATTTTGCCTGTGAAACATCAGTCTGCTAGTGTAATCTAATTGCAGTTGCCTGCCTGCAGTGCCACCACTCATATCTGTAATAACAGTAGGTTAAATTTAAAAAAAAAAAACTTTTTTGACTGTGAAACATCAGTCTGCTAGTGTAATCTAATAGCAGTTGCCTGCCTGCCAGCGTGTGTGCCAGGCACACTTGCCAACAAGTGCCACCACTCATATTTGTTGTAACAGTAGTGTAAATATTTTTTTAAAAAAACTTTCTGCTAGTGTAATCTAATTGCAGTTGCCTGCCTGCCAGCGTGTGTGCCAGGCCTACTTGCCTACTAGTGCCACCACTCATATTTGTTGTAACAGTAGTGTAAATATTTAAAAAAAAAAAAAAATTTGACTGTGAAACATCAGTCTGCTAGTGTAATCTAATTGCAGTTGCCTGCCTGCCAGCGTGTGTGCCAGGCCCATTTGCCAACTAGTGCCACCACTCATATTTGTTGTAACAGTAGTGTAAATATTTTAAAAAAATACTTTTTTGACTGTGAAACATCAGTGTGCTAGTGTAATCTAATTGCACTTGCCTGCCTGCTAGCGTGTGTGCCACACCCACTTGCCCAATGCCACCACTCATATTTGGTGTAACAGTAGTGTAAATAATAAAAAAAAAACTTTTTTGACTGTGAAACATCAGTCTGCTAGTGTAAACTATTTGCAGTTGCCTGCCTTCCAGCATGTGTGCCAGGTCCACTTGCCCAGTGCCACCACTCATATCTGCTGTAACAGTAGTTTAAATAATTTAAAAAAAAAACTTTTTTGACTGTGAAACATCAGTCTGCTAGTGTAATCTAATAACAGTTGCCTGCCTGCCAGCGTGTGTGCCAGGCTCACTTGCCAACTAGTGCCACCACTCATATCTGTTGTAACAGTAGTGTAAATTTTGTAAAAAAAAAAACTTTTTTGACTGTGAAACATCAGTCTGCTAGTGTAATCTAATTGCAGTTGCCTGCCTGCCAGCGTGTGTGTCAGGTCCACTTGCTAAGCGCCACCACTCATATCTGTTGTAACAGTAGTGTAATTTTAAAAAAAAAAAAACTTTTTTGACTGTGAAACATCAGTCTGCTAGTGTAATCTAATTGCAGTTGCCTGCCTGCCAGCGTGTGTGCCAGGCCCACTTGCCAACTAGTGCCACCACTCATATCTGTTGTAACAGTAGTGTAAATTTAAAAAAAAAAAACTTTTTTGACTGTGAAACATCAGTCTGCTAGTGTAATCTAATTGCAGTTGCCTGCCTGCCTGCCAGCGTGTTTGCCAGGCCCACTTGCCAACTAGTGCCACCACTCATATCTGTTGTAACAGTAGTGTAAATTTTTTTAAAAAAAAACTTTTTTGACTGTGAAACATCAGTCTGCTAGTGTAATCTAATTGCAGTTGTCTGCCTGCCAACGTGTAAAGTGCCCATGTGGGCGGGGCTATGTGGGCAAAACATTATGCCCCATTAGGGATAGAATTAGTGCTCACAAATCCTCCATTAGATTTGAGGACTGGACCCTTCCCATCTCATCACATTTTATTGAAATGGGACAATTAATATTTCAGATAATTGACCACATTCCAAAACTCAGGAGGGGTGGTAACAGGGAGTTAGAGTTGAAAAAGAGAGAGCTGTGGTGGATCCACATCTTAAAACCTTGCATCCTATAGGCCTAAACAAGGATTATATTATGTTGTGTTAATATGTATATAAATAATTAATTAAGCAATTAGAGTTTGGATGCTATTTAAGGCTGTTTAGCATAGCATTCTATTGCATGACTATGGGTTAGTGTGACCCGAAACATTGCTGTCCTTTTGTGATGACACCATAATAAAGATTTTTCACTTTTGAAAATACAGTGCTGACGCCAGTTTCTGTATTTCCTTGGGATATATATCTCTATATATATATTTATATATAAAAAAAGATAAAAGTATACCAGGCAGGGAATTAAGATAAAAACAACATTTATTTCAAAAGAGTAAAAAGGACAAAGAGCAATAAACATGTACTGTTCCTCATGTAATCTGGGCCATAAAGGGACAGTAAAGACAAAATTAAACTTTTAAAATTGGCTAGATAGAGCATGCAATAAAAAAAATATTCCAATATAAAAATATTTTATCAAATTTGTTTATTGGAAACCTAAGTAGGCTCATAGAAGCTCAGGAGAATGAGCATGTCTATATCACCCTACTGGCTAATTTACAAGTGGTGTGCTAACATCAGTGTGCATAATATTAAAATATTGCGCCTGCGTTTACTTGTGCACATATTACAAGTTGAAAGTAAATGCAACCACAAAAGAACAAACTAAATTTGTGCTTGTCGTCCCCCTTGAACACCCCGGGTTGAGGCAAAAAAGATAGTGAAAATGGGGGAATTAGAGTGCATGCTATATATGTTTGATGTGGTGACTCTGCACTCTGAGGGGATTTATGATCATACAAATATCTGACTTTACCCATTACACACACACACACACATATATATATATATATATATATATATATAAAATTAAAAATGACATTTTCTTCAATGTGTAGAACATTGGAGTGTAAAATTAGCACTGTGGGTTTAACTCCTGCGGGTGACCAATAAGAGCGGTCACTATATCTGAAGTCTTGAAGTTAGCGCGCTGCTTTCGCTCATACACAAACATATTACTTTCAACTTGTATTAGGCACGCTAACCCACTTGGGTTAAGAGTTTTTTTGCACGTGACCAAAAGCACTAAGTAGTTTGCCACTTATAATCTGTCTCTATGGCAGTAGTATTTGAAACAATATTTTTAATAATGCTATACAATCTTGCTAGCACTGTTGTCATACAGTGACTGCTCCTTATCTCATAAGAGCCCACTTAGGTTAACTATTCAACAAAAGATAACTTAAGAATGAAGCAAATTTCATAATAGAAGTAAATTGGAAAGTTATTTGAAATGTCATTTTCTATCTGAATCATGAAAGTTGAATTTTGACTTTACTGTCCCTTTAAGCCCACTTTACACTAAAAATCACTTAACAGGAAAGCCATTGGCATACCTACTAGGTTTGTACTATTACTATTATTACAATGAATCTTCAATGGGAAGCATCACAGCAGTTGTTTACATCACTGAACTTTCAGAAAAATACAATGTTATATCCCCTTCTTACTGAAAATGAAGATACCAGTATGATGTCAAATTGGCAGACGCACCTTGCTGAGCGCCTCACATTTGACATTATTGAATTACAACTCCTGTTGAGGTGATAAATAAATTGCAAAACTTGGTTAGTCCTTATAGACAAGATACAACAGTTATTTTTAATATACGCTCCAAATGAGAACATTTTCATAATTATTTTTTTTTTAAAATACATCTGCTTTTAATATTAGTGTACAGTTGACATTTACTTTATTTTAGGAACAATAATTATATACTGTATCTGTTTGTATTGATAAGTTGATGTTTCCCCCCCCCCCTTACTTTAATCATCATTCACTGTTACAATTTTCTTATGTACAAAATAAAATAAAAAAATAACATTGTTTTCTATTTTTTTTTTTTTCCCTTTAACACAATTCTGCACGATTTTAGAAGCAGTGATCCATGACTCAGAGATCATAAATTGATTGATGTCTGCCCACAGGTCTGATAATGACATTGTCTGCAATGAAAATACAATTCATTTGGTGTGGAAAATACTCAGATCCCTGGAGTTACTAGAATGTCAGGTGGCTACTACATCTAGGGAAAAAAATAATGCTTTGTAGAAACACTGATGTCTGCTGTACTTACATTTAATCTGTGACAATGTATTTATTATCATATTCAGAACTTTACATTTGATTAGCTATGAGCAGAATATATTGCCAAACAAAGGAAGAGAGGAAACTTTTAACTTAATTTAGCAAGTTTTAAAAAATTAATGAGCAGTCTAGGGGATTATGATTTACTATCAGTCTATCGCGAAATGCCAGCATCCCAGAACAGATTCTCTGAGACAGCACATACATTCAACCAGAAAAATAAAACTGATATTTAACTCATGAAACATGATTTTTATGATTTGTTTCTGAAATTTAACAGAGAAGGCTGTGAATAATTAATGATTATTAAATAATTTGAATGAACTAAAAGATTATCGGTTAGATTACGAGTTTTGCGGTATAAGTGAAAAAGCAGCGTTAAGGCTCATAACGCTGCTTTTTCACTACCGCTGATATTAGTCTTGCAAGTTTAGGGGTACCGCACACTTTTTTGGCCTTAACACAAATTAACTTATACAATTTAGATTTTTTTCAATGGGACTTCCATAGCGCCGGTATTACAAGCTTTTTCTGGGAGGTCAAAAAGTAAGCGGTACAGCCTATCCTGCAAGATTCGTAACGCAATCTAAAATCAGTAGTTATGAGTTTTACGCTACAAAGCTGTAGCATAAAACTCATAACTAAAGTGTTAAAAAGTACACTAACACCCATAAACGTCCTATTAACCCCTAAACTGAGGCCTTCCCGCATCGCAAACACTAAAATAAAATTATTAACCCCTAATCTGCCGCTCCCGACATCGCCGCCACTATAATAAATATATTAACCCCTAAACCACCACACTCCTGCATCGCAAACACTAGTTAAATATTATTAACTCCTAATCTGCTGCCCCTAATATCGCCGCCACCTACCTACATTTATTAACCCATAATCTGCCATCCCCAACTTTGCCGCCACTATACTAAATGTATTAACCCCTAAACCTAAGTCTAACCCTAACCCTAACACCCCTAACTTAAATATAAGTAAAATAAATCTAAATAAAACCTACTATTAATAACTAAATAATTCATATTTAAAACTAAATACTTACCTGTAAAATAAACCCTAAGCTAGCTACAATATAACTAATAGTTACATTGTATCTAGCTTAGGGTTTATTTTATTTAAGTTTGCATTTATTTTAACTAGGTAGAATAGTTACTAAATAGTGATTAACTATTTACTAACTATCTAGCTAAAATAAATACAATTTACCTGTAAAATAAAACCTAACCTGAGTTACACTAACACCTAACCTTACACTACAATTAAATAAATTACCTAAATTAAATACAATTACCTAAATTACAAAAAAAAACCCCATTAAATTACACAAAATAAAAAAAGAAATTATAAGATATTTAAACTAATTACACCTAATCTAATAGCCCTATCAAAATAAAAAAGCCCCCCAAAATAAAAAAACGCTTAGAATAAACTAAACTACCAATAGCCCTTAAAAGGGCCTTTTGCGGGGCATTGCCCCAAAGAAATCAGCTCTTTTACTTGTAAAAAATACAAACACCCCCAAGAGTAAAACCCACCATCCACACAACCAACCCCCAAAAAAATACTAACGAAAAAAACCTAAGCTTCCCATTGCCCTGAAAAGGGCATTTGGATGGGCATTGCCCTTAAAAGGGCATTTAGATCTTTTTCAATTGCTCAAACCCTAATCTAAAAATAAAACCCACCCAATAAACCCTTAAAAAAATCTAACACTAACCCCCGAAGATCCACTTACAGTTTTGAAGGCCGGACATCCATCCTTAACTAAGCCGGAAAAAGTCTTCATCCAAGCGGCAAGAAGTCCTCAACGAAGCCGGGAAGTGGTCCTCCAGACGGGTAGAAGTCTTCAATTGAAGTCTTCTTCCCGAATGAAGGTTCCTTTAAGTGACGTCATCCAAGATAGCGTCCCTTGAATTCCGATTGGCTGATAGAATTCTATCAGCCAATCGGAATTAAAGGTGAAAAAATCCTATTGGCTGATTGGAAAAGCCAATAGAATGCACGCTCAATCCTATTGGCTGATTGGATCAGCCAATAGGATTGAAGCTAAATCCTATTGGCTGATTGCATCAGCCAATAGGATTTTTTTCAACTTTAATTCCGATTGGCTTATAGAATTTTATCAGCCAATTGGAATTCAAAGGACGACATCACTTAAAGGAACCTTCATTCGGGAAGAAGACCTCAATTGAAGAGGATGCTCTGCGCCGGATGACTTGAAGATGGACCCGCTCCGTGCCGGATGGATGAAGATAGAAGAGGCTATTTGGATGAAGACTTCTGCCCGTCTGGAGGACCAGTTCTGCTGGCTTGGATGAAGACTTCTCCCGGCTTCTTTGAGGACTTCTTGCTGCTTGGATGAAGACTTCTCCCATTTTCATTTAGGATGGATGTCCAGTCTTCAAAACTGTAAGTGGATCTTTGGGTGTTAGTGTTAGGTTTTATTAAGGGTTTAATGGGTGGGTTTTATTTTTAGATTAGGGTTTGGGCAATTGAAAAAGAGCTAAATGCCCTTTTAAGGGCAATGTCCATCCAAATGCCCTTTTCAGGGCAATGGGGAACTTAGGTTTTTTAGTTAGGTTTTTATTTGGGGGTTAGGTTGTGTGGGTGGTGGGTTTTACTCTTGGGGAGTTGTTTGTATTTTTTTTACAGGTAAAAGAGCTGATTTCTTTGGGGAAATGCCCCACAAAAGGCCCTTTTAAGGGCTATTGGTAGTTTAGTTTAGGCTAGGTTTTTTTTTTTTTTTTGGGGGGGGGGAATTTAGGGCTATTAGATCAGGTGTAATTAGTTTAAATATCTGATAATTTCTTTTTTTACTTTGTGTAATTTAGTGGGGTTTTTTTGTAATTTAGTTAATTGTATTTAATTTAGATCATTTATTTAATTGTAGTGTAAGGTTAGGTGTTAGTGTAACTCAGGTTAGGTTTTATTTTACAGGTAAATTTGTATTTATTTTAGCTAGGTAGTTAGTAATAGTTAATAACTATTTAGTAACTATTCTACCTAGTAAAAATAAATACAAACTTGCCTGTAAAATAAAAATAAACTCTAAGCTAGCTACAATGTAACTATTAGTTATATTGTAGCTATTTTAGGGTTTATTTTATATGTAAGTATTTAGTTTTAAATAGGAATTATTTAGTTATTAATAGTAGGTTTTATTTAGATTTATTTTACTTATATTTAAGTTAGGGGGTGTTAGGGTAAGGGTTAGACTTAGGTTTAGGGGTTAATAAATGTAGGTAGGTGGCGGCGATGTTAAGAGTGGCAGATTAGGGGGTTAATAATATTTAACTAGTGTTTGTGATGTGGGAGTGCCTCGGTTTAGGGGTTAATATGTTTATTATAGTGGCAGCGATGTCCGTAGTGGCAGATTAGGGGTTAATAAGTATAATGTAGGTGTCGTTGATGTTGGGGGCGGCAGATTAGGGGTTATTAAGTGTAAGATTAGGAGTGTTTAGACTAGGGGTTCATGTTAGGGTGTTAGGTGTAAACATAAATTTTCTTTCCGCATAGAAATCAATGGGGATGCGTTACGGAGCTTTACGCTGCTTTTTTGCAGGTGTTAGACTTTTTTTCAGCCGGCTCTCGCCATTGAGGAAATCGTACACGAGCACGTAAAATCAGCCCACCGCAGCTTTCAGCAGTGCTGGTATTGGAGTGCAGTATGGAGCTCAAGTTTGCTCTACGCTTACTTCTTGTCTGCTAAAGCTGGGTTTTTAAACCTGTAATACCAGCGCTGTAAGGAAGTGAGAGGTGACAATAATGTGCAAGTTAGTACCGCACCCCTCATACCGCAAAACTCGTAATCTAGCCGTATATTTTTTAAGGAATTGGTAAATATTTAAAATTAAAATTCAGGCAAGTAAAATAGAAAAACATAATTTATGTAAGAACTTACCTGATAAATTCATTTCTTTCATATTAGCAAGAGTCCATGAGCTAGTGACGTATGGGATATACATTCCTACCAGGAGGGGCAAAGTTTCCCAAACCTCAAAATGCCTATAAATACACCCCTCACCACACCCACAATTCATTTTAACGAATAGCCAAGAAGTGGGGTGATAAGAAAAAAGTGCGAAAGCATGAAAAACAAGGAATTGGAATAATTGTGCTTTATACAAAAAAATCATAACCACCACAAAAAAGGGTGGGCCTCATGGACTCTTGCTAATATGAAAGAAATGAATTTATCAGGTAAGTTCTTACATAAATTATGTTTTCTTTCATGTAATTAGCAAGAGTCCATGAGCTAGTGACATATGGGATAATGACTACCCAAGATGTGGATCTTCCACGCAAGAGTCACTAGAGAGGGAGGGATAAAATAAAGACAGCCAATTCCGCTGAAAATAATCCACACCCAAAATAAAGTTTAAATCTTATAATGAAAAAAACTGAAATTATAAGCAGAAGAATCAAACTGAAACAGCTGCCTGAAGTATTTTTCTACCAAAAACTGCTTCAGAAGAAGAATACACATCAAAATGGTAGAATTTAGTAAAAGTATGCAAAGAAGACCAAGTTGCTGCTTTGCAAATCTGATCAATCTAAGCTTCATTCCTAAACGCCCAGGAAGTAGAAACTGACCTAGTAGAATGAGCTGTAATCCTTTGAGGCAGAGATTTACCCGACTCGACATAAGCATGATGAATTAAAGATTTCAACCAAGATGCCAAAGAAATGGCAGAGGCCTTCTGACCTTTCCTAGAACCGGAAAAGATAACAAATAGACTAGAAGTCTTTCGGAAATTCTTAGTAGCTTCAACATAATATTTCAAAGCTCTAACTACATCCAAAGAATGCAATGATCTCTCCGTAGAATTCTTAGGATTAGGACATAATGAAGGAACCACAATTTCTCTACTAATGTTGTTAGAATTCACAACCTTAGATAAAAATTTAAAAGAAGTTCGCAACACCGCCTTATCCTGATGGAAAATCAGAAAAGGGGATTCACAAGAAAAAGCAGATAATTCAGAAACGCTTCTAGCAGAAGAGATGGCCAAAAGAAAACAAAACTTTCCAAGAAAGTAATTTAATGTCCAGTGAATGCATAGGTTCAAACGGAAGAGCTTGAAGAGCCCCCAGAACCAAATTCAAACTCTAAGGAGGAGAAATTGACTTAATAACAGGTTTTATACGAACCAAAGCTTGTACAAAACAATGAATAGCAGGAAGAATAGCAATCCTTCTGTGAAAAAGAACAGAAAGAGCAGAGATTTGTCCTTTCAAGGAACTTGCAGACAAACCTTTATCCAAACCATCCTGAAGAAACTGAAAAATTCTCGGAATTCTAAAAGAATGCCAGGAAAAATGATGAGAAAGACACCAAGAAATGTAAGTCTTCCAGACTCGATAATATATCTTCCTAGATACAGATCTACGAGCCTGTAACATAGTATTAATCACAGAGTCAGAGAAACCTCTTTGACTAAGAATCAAGCGTTCAATCTCCATACCTTTAAATTTAAGGATTTGAGATCCTGATGGTAAAAAAGGACCTTGTGACAGAAGGACTGGTCTTAACGGAAGAGTCCACAGTTGGCAAGAAGCCATGCGGACAAGATCCGTATACCAAAACCTGTGAGACCATGCTGGAGCCACCAGCAGAAAAAACGAGCATTCCTTCAGAATCTTGGAGATTACTCTTGGAAGAAGAACTAGAGGCGGAAAGATATATGCAGGATGATACTTCCAAGGAAGTGACAAGGCATCCACAACTTCCGCCTGAGGATCCCTGGATCTGGACAGATACCTGGGAAGTTTCTTGTTTAGATGAGAAGCCATCAGATCTATTTCTGGAAGTCCCCACATTTGAACAATCTGAAGAAACACCTCTGGGTGAAGAGACCATTCGCCCGGATGTAACGTTTGGCGACTGAGATAATCCGCTTTCCAATTGTCAATACCTGGGATATGAACCGCAGAGATTAGACAGGAGCTGGATTCCGCCCATACCAGTATTCGAGATACTTCTTTCATAGCCTTGATGATTGACATATGCCACAGTTGTGACATTGTCTGTCTGAAAACAAATGAACGATTCTCTCTTTAGAAGAGGCCATGACTGAAGAGCTTCTGAAAATTGCACGGAGTTCCAAAATATTGATTGGTAATCTCACCTCCTGAGATTTCCCAAACCCCTTGTGCTGTCAGAAACCCCCATACTGCTCCCCAACCTGTCAGACTTGCACCTGTTGAGATCACAGTCCAGGTTGGAAGAAAAAAAGAAGCCCCCTGTACCACGTCAGAGGGTGTCGAACAATCAGTTTTAAAGATATTAAATGAGATATCTTTGTATAATCTCGGCACCACTGGTTCAGCATACAGAGCTGAAGAGGTTGCATGTGAAAATGAGCAAAGGGGAACACGTCCAATGCAGCAGTCATAAGAACCTAGAATTTCCATGCATAAGGCTACCGAAGGGAATGATTGAGACTGAAGGTTTCGATAAGCTGAAACCAATTTCAGACGTCTCCTGACCAACAGAGACAGAGTCATGGACACTGAATCTATCCGGAAATCTAAAAAAGGTTACTCTTGTCTGAGGAATCAACAAACTGATTGGTTAATTGGTCCTCCAACCATGTTCTTGAAGAAACAACACTCATAAAAAGCTGGAAAGGATCTTTCCATTGAAAATGAGCAAAGGGAATTGAATAAAATGCTGTTAAAACTTCTATGCATATATAGCAACTGAAGGAAATAATAGAGACTAAAGGTACCGACAGACGGAACCCAATACAAATTGCCCCTTGTCTGATAGAGACAAAGATAGTGACATAAACCATCTGGAAACCTAAAAAAAGGTGACCCTTGCATGAGGAATTAAGAGCTTTTGAAAAAAGATCCTCTAACGATGTCCTGAACAGCAAGTGAAACATATGAGAATCCGCATCCTCAGGAAATAATCTGAATGAAAACAGAAAAATGAAGAATACGCATTTATTGTATCTAAAGAAAACAAATAATGCCATCAATGACCACAAAAAGGCAAAATAGTTTGAATAAAACTCCAAAACCCAGTTCCTAGAAAAGGAACTGGAATAAAAACCCCAGAAGATTCCAGGTCTGAGCAGCGCTTGAACCCCATGGGTACCCAGCCATGCCTCAACAGTATCCAAAATATATAGGACAGAAACACACTGAAAGAAAGTGTTAGCCTTACTGGAATAAAATCAAAGAAATTTGGACAAAATAGAACCAAATAAATTTCAAAGAAGTCTTAACCTGCCCCTTACCAGCCAAGCTGGAATAAGGCATGTGCATCGCAACATTAGGGAGCTAATTTCGAACCCCAATTAAAAACATGTTACTTTGGAAAGAACTCAGGATTCGTTCCTTAATAAGAACAACCAAACTAGTATAAGCTTAAAGTTTTAGTCTTAGAACTCAATCTTGAAGCCCATAGTAACAGTTAAGAATTGAATCCAATTATAATTGATTATCTTAGAACAAAAGAAATATGGATTTTTTTTTTTTTAAAAATCACAGAATTCTTCTAGCTAAAATAGCTAAAGACATAGATTAACCCTCATTTGCGAATATATTCAATAAAATGAAGACACAAATGAAATCATTAGCATGATAGTCCAGTTTAAAGGACCAGTCAAAACAGAGGACTTGCAAAATGCAAAACAACAAGACAAATGCAACGGCACCTAGTCTAGTAAATGTTGTCCCTTAACAATGCTAAAATAAATCATGATCTGATACTTGATCTTAAAGTAAACAGAAAAAATGAAGCAATTGCAATATCACAGGACCAAGAAAAGTACCTGAAACTAAATAATTTTCCAAAAATAAGATACAACTATATAAAGGAAAATAAATACTATTTTGCTATAAAAACAATAGCATAATTAGTAGGAGTAGAGATAGCTCCAATAAATTGGAGAACCCTCCAAATTGAATTTAACTGCTGACAAAGAATATAGTTTAAAAATAAAAGACAATTCTCAGCCTATTCCATTCCCTAGTATGGGGAATTGGAAAGAAAACCTCTGAAATCACAGAAGAAATAAAAAGGCAGAAATAGTGTCAGCTAGTCTTAAAGAACTAGCTACCTTAATATCCAAAATAATCAACACCTCTTCAACAAAGAACAAATGTACTTTAATAATAAAAAAATTATATAAAAAAGTAGATTTGTTAGTTTCAATATCTGATGAAGAGAATTTCTGAAAGAGAAAAAAAACATCATCAGAGAAGGATAAATCAGTATGTTGTTGGTCATTTGAAACTTCAATAATTAAAAAAGAAGTGAAAAAGACCTAAAAATCGTATTAGAAGGCACGAAGTCAGACATAGCCTTAATCAGAAAAAATATTTCTTATAAATCTTCTAAACATTTCTTGCACTTAAGAATGGAAATGTATAAAGCATAAATACTAATGGAATCTGCATGTAAAAGTATATCATAATAACTTATTACAAACCATAGCTAGAGATAAACATTTATAACATTTAAAATAAATGAACTTAGCTTTGGTAGAACTGAAATTCAGTTAAGCATTTTTCCAGAAGTGGCTTCTGACTCAGGGACAAACGGAGACATCTTGCAATATGTAATAGAAAAAACAACATATAAAACAAAATTGATCAAATTCCTTAAATGACAGTTTCAGGAATGGGAAAAAAAATGCCAGTGAACAAGCTTCTAGCAACCAGAAGCAATAAATAATGAGACTTAAATAATGTGGAGACAATAGTGACGCCCATATTTTTTAGCGCCAAAAAAGACGCCCACATTATTTGGCGTCTAAGTGCTTTTGGCGCCAAAAATGACGCCACATCCGGAACGCCGACACTTTTGGCGCAAAAAAAACGTCAAAAAAATGACGCAACTTCCGTCGACACGTATGACGCCGGAAACCGAAAAAAAATTTTGCGCCAAAAAAGTCCGCGCCAAGAATGACGCAATAAAATGAAGCATTTTCAGCCCCCGCGAGCCTAATAGCCCACAGGGAAAAAGTCAAATTTTAAGGTAAGAAAAAAATTGATTAATTCATATGCATTATCCCAAATATGAAACTGACTGTCTGAAATAAGGAATGTTGAACATCCTGAGTCAAGGCAAATAAATGTTTGAACACATATATTTAGAACTTTATAAAAAAGTGCCCAACCATAGCTTAGAGTGTCACAGAAAATAAGACTTACTTACCCCAGGACACTCATCTACAAGTAGTAGAAAGCCAAACCAGTACTGAAACGAGAATCAGTAGAGGTAATGGTATATATAAGAGTATATCGTCGATCTGAAAAGGGAGGTAAGAGATGAATCTCTACGACCGATAACAGAGAACCTATGAAATAGACCCCGTAGAAGGAGATCATTGAATTCAAATAGGCAATACTCTCCTCACATCCCTCTGACATTCACTGCACGCTGAGAGGAAAACCGGGCTCCAACCTGCTGCGGAGCGCATATCAACGTAGAATCTAGCACAAACTTACTTCACCACCTCCATAGGAGGCAAAGTTTGTAAAACTGATTTGTGGGTGTGGTGAGGGGTGTATTTATAGGCATTTTGAGGTTTGGGAAACTTTGCCCCTCCTGGTAGGAATGTATATCCCATACGTCACTAGCTCATGGACTCTTGCTAATTACATGAAAGAAATTGAGTGCAAGTGCATGTTATAAATTTAGTAATGGATGTTAAAGGAATACAAAAAACAAAATTGATTGATGATTCAGATGGAGCATGCAAATTTAAGCAACTTTCTCAATTTACTCCTATTACTTTATTTCTCTTGGTATCTTTAAAAAAAAAAAAAACAGGAATGTAAGCTTTGGAGTTGACCCATTATTTGTTCAGCACCTGGGTAGCACTTGCTGATTGGTAGCTACATTTAGCTACCAATTATCAAGTGCTAAAAATACTAAGAATAAGAGTGCGCTTATTAAAGCTCTACCAATTAAAATTTGGAACACATAGTGGTTTAAAAAGTAGTTTAAATCCTTGTATAAATCCTTACAAAAAATTCTGGAAGAGAGATAAAACACTTACGGCTAGATTTAGAGTTGGGCGGTACCCGTGAAAACCAGCGTTAGAGGCTCCTAACGCTGGTTTTTACCGCCCTAGGGTATTTGGAGTCAGTCAGGAAAGGGTCTAACGCTCACTTTGCAGCCGCGACTTTTCCATACCGCAGATCCCTTTACGTCAATTGTGTATCCTATCTTTTCAATGGGATCTTTCTAACGCTGGTATTTAGAGTCGTGGCTGAAGTGAGCGTTAGAAATCTAACGACAAAACTCCAGCCACCGAAAAAAAACAGGAGTTAAGAGCTTTCTGGGCTAACGCCGGTTTATAAAGCTCTTAACTACTGTGCTCTAAAGTACACTAACACCCGTAAACTACCTATGTACCCCTAAACCGAGGTCCCCCCACATCGTCGCCACTATATTAAATTTTTTAACCCCTAATCTGCCGCTCCGTACACTCCCGCCAGCTAAATTATTCCTATGTACCCCTAATCTGCTGCCCCTAACACCGCCGACCCCTATATTATATTTATTAACCCCTAATCTGCCGCCCCCAACATCGCCGCCACCTACCTACACTTATTAACCCCTAATCTGCCGAGCGGACCTCACCGCTACTATAATAAAGTTATTAACCCCTAATCCGCCTCACTCCCGCTTCAATAACCGTATAATAAATAGTTTTAACCCCTAATCTGCCCTCCCTAACATCGCCGACACCTAACTTCAAGCATTAACCCCTAATCTGCCGACCGGAGCTCACCGCTATTCTAATAAATTTTTTAACCCCTAAAGCTAATTCTAACCCTAACACCCCCCTAATTTAAATATAATTTAAATCTAACGAAATAAATTAACTATTATTAAATAAATTAATCCTATTTAAAGCTAAATACTTAGCTGTAAAATAAACCATAATATAGCTACAATATAAATTATAATTATATTGCTGCTATTTTAGGATTAATATTTATTTTACAGGCAACTTTGTAATTATTTTAACCAGGTACAATAGCTATTAAATAGTTAATAACTATTTAATAGTTACCTAGTTAAAATAATTACAAAATTAAATGTAAAATAAATCCTAACCTAAGTTACAATTAAACCTAACACTACACTATCAATAAATAAATTAAATAAAATACCTACAATCACCTACAATTAAACCTAACACTACACTATCAATAAATTAATTAAATACAATACCTACAAATAAATACATTTAAATAAACTAAAGTACAAAAAATAAAAAAGAACTAAGTTACAAAAAATAAAAAAATATTTACAAACATTATAAAAATATTACAACAATTTTAAACTAATTACACCTACTCTAAGCCCCCTAATAAAATAACAAAGCCCCCAAAATTAAAAAATGCCCTACCCTATTCTAAATTACTAAAGTTCAAAGCTCTTTTACCTTACCAGCCCTTAAAAGGGCCCTTTGTGGGGCATGCCCCAAAGAATTCAGCTCTTTTGCCTGTAAAAGAAAAATACAACCCCCCCAACATTAAAACCGACCACCCACATACCACTAATCTAACCCAAACCCCCCTTAAATAAACCTAACACTACTCCCCTGAAGATCATCCTACCTTGTCTTCACCACACCGGGTATCACACCGATCCGTCCTGGCTCCGAATTCTTCATCCAAGCCCAAGCAGGGGCTGGCGATCAATAATCAGGCTGAAGTCTTCTATCAAGCGTCAGCTGAAGAGGTCCAGAAGAGGCTCCAAAGTCTTCATCCTATCCGGGAAGAAGAGGCGATCTGGACCGGCAACCATCTTGATCCAAGTGGCATCTTCTATCTTCATCCGATGATGAATGGCTCCATCCTGAAGACCTCCAGCGCGGATCTATCCTTTTCTTCCGACGTCCAACTGAAGAATGAAGGTTCCTTTAAGGGATGTCATCCAAGATGGCGTCCCTCGAATTCCGATTGGCTGATAGGATTCTATCAGCCAATCGGAATTAAGGTAGGAAAATTCTGATTGGCTGATGGAATCAGCTAATCAGATTCAAGTTCAATCCGATTGGCTGATCCAATCAGCCAATCAGATTGAGCTCGCATTCTATTGGCTGTTCCGATCAGCCAATAGAATGCGAGCTCAATCTGATTGGCTGATTGAATCAGCCAACCGGATTGAACTTGAATCTGATTGGCTGATTCCATCATTCTTCAGTTGGACGTCGAAAGAAGAGGATAGATCCGAGCTGGAGGTCTTCAGGATGGAGCCGTTCGTCATCGGATGAAGATAGAAGATGCCGCTTGGATCAAGATGGTTGCCGTCCGGATCGCCTCTTTTTCCCGGATAGGATGAAGACTTTGGAGCCTCTTATGGACCTCTTCAGCCGATGCTTGATAGAAGACTTCAGCCGGATTATGGATCGCCAGCCCCTGCTTGGGCTTGGATGAAGACTTTGGAGCCAGGACAGATCGGTGTGATACCCGGTGTGGTGAAGACAAGATAGGATGATCTTCAGGGGGGTAGTGTTAGGTTTATTTAAGGGGGGTTTGGGTTAGATAAGGGGTATGTGGGTGGTGGGTTTTAATGTTGGGGGGGTTGTATTTTTCTTTTACAGGCAAAAGAGCTGAATTCTTTGGGGCATGCCCCACAAAGGGCCCTTTTAAGGGCTGGTAAGGTAAAAGAGCTTTGAACTTTTTTAATTTAGAATAGGGTAGGGCATTTTTTAATTTTGGGGGGCTTTGTTATTTTATTAGGGGGCTTAGAGTAGGTGTAATTAGTTTAAAATGGTTGTAATATTTTTATAATGTTTGTAAATATTTTTTTTATTTTTTGTAACTTAGTTCTTTTTTATTTTTTGTACTTTAGTTAGTTTATTTAAATGTATTTATTTGTAGGTATTGTATTGAATTAATTTATTGATAGTGTAGTGTTAGGTTTAATTGTAGGTAATCGTAGGTATTTTATTTAATTTATTTATTGATAGTGTAGTGTTAGGTTTAATTGTAACTTAGGTTAGGATTTATTTCACAGGTAACTTTGTAATTATTTTAACTAGGTAACTATTAAATAGTTATTAACTATTTAATAGCTATTGTACCTGGTTAAAATAATTACAAAGTTACCTGTAAAATAAATATAAATCCTAAAATAGCTACAATATAATTATAATTTATATTGTAGCTATATTAGGGTTTATTTTACAGGTAAGTATTTAGCTTTAAATAGAAATAATTTATTTAATAAGAAATAATTTATTTCGTTAGATTTAAATTATATTTAACTTAGGGGGGTGTTAGTGTTAGGGTTAGAATTAGCTTTAGGGGTTAATACATTTATTATAGTAGCAGTGCGATCCGGTCGGCAGATTAGGGGTTAATGTTTGAAGTTAGGTGTTGGCGATGTTAGGGAGGGCAGATTAGGGGTTAATACTATTTATTATATGGTTATTGAGGCGGGAGTGAGGCGGATTAGGGGTTAATACATTTATTATAGTAGCGGTGCGGTTCGGTCGGCAGATTAGGGGTTAATTACTGTAGGTAGGTGGAAGCGACGTTGTGGGGGGCAGATTAGGGGTTAATAAATATAATATAGGGGTCGGCGGTGTTAGGGGCAGCAGATTAGGGGTACATAGGTATAATGTAGGTAGCGGCGGTATACGGAGCGGCAGATTAGGGGTTAATAATAATATGCTGGTGTCAGCGATAGCGGGTCGGCAGATTAGGGGTTAATAAGTGTAAGGTTAGGGGTGTTTAGACTCGGGGTACATGTTATGGTGTTAGGTGCAGACTTAGGAAGTGTTTCCCCATAGAAAACAATTTAGCTGCGTTAGGAGCTGAACGCTGCTTTTTTGCAGGTGTTAGGTTTTTTTTTCAGCTCAACAACCTCATTGTTTTCTATGGGGGAATCGTGCATGAGCACTTTTTTGAAGCTGGCCGCGTCCGTTAGCACCGCTGGTATCGAGAGTTGCAGTGGCATTAAATATGCTCTACGCTCCCTTTTTTGGAGCCTAATGCAGCCATTCTGTGAACTCTAAATACCAGCGGTATTTAAAAGGTGTGGGGGGAAAAAAGCATGCGTAGCTAACGCACCCCTTTGGCCGCAGAACTCTAAATCTAGCCATATAATCGTTGTATAAATCCTTATATAAAATTCTGAATGAGAGATAAAAATACTTATATTGTCAATAACCCCCTACTAAAAATATCAGTTATAGTAATTGTAATAACAATTTTAATAACAATGTCAGTAATAATAATTTAAACAACAATCGCCTAGATTTAAAGTTTGGCGTTAGCCGTCAAAACCAGCGTTAGGGGCTCCTAACGCTGGTTTTGGCTGCCCGCTGGTATTTAGAGTCAGTCAGGAAAGGGTCTAACGCTCACTTTCCAGCCGCGACTTTTCCATACCGCAGATCCCCCTACGCCATTTGCGTATCCTATCTTTTCAATGGGATCTTTCTAACGCTGGTATTTAGAGTCTTGGCTGAAGTGAGCATTAGAACTCTAACGACAAGACTCCAGCCGCAGGAAAAAGTCAGGAGTTAAGAGCTTTCTGGGCTAACGCGGGTTCATAAAGCTCTTAAATACTGTGCTCTAAAGTACACTAACACCCATAAACTACCTATGTACCCCTAAACCGAGGCCCCCCCACATCGCCGCCACTGTAATAAAAGTTTTTAACCCCTAATCTGCCGACCGCACACCGCCGCAACCTACGTTATCCCTATTTACCCCTAATCTGCTGCCCCTAACACCGCTGACACCTACATAATATTTATTAACCCCTAATCTGCCGCCCCCAAGGTCGCCACCACCTACCTACAATTATTAACCCCTAATCTGCCGACCGGACCTCACCGCTACTATAATAAAGTTATTTACCCCTAATCCGCCTAACTCCCGCCTCAATATCCCTATGATAAATAGTATTAACCCCTAATCTGCCCTCCCTAACATCACCGACACCTAACTTCGAGTATTAACCCCTAATCTGCCGACCGGACCGCGCCGCTACTATAATAAAGTTAAATATAATTATTATCTAACAAAATAAATTAACTCTTATTAAATACATTAATCCTATTTAAAGCTAAATACTTACCTCTAAAATAAACCCTAATATATCTACAATATGAATTATAATTATACTGTAGCTATTTTAGGATTTATATTTATTTTACAGGCAACTTTGTATTTATTTTAACCAGGTACAATAGTTATTAAATAGTTATTAACTATTTAATAGCTACCTAGTTAAAATAATTACAAAGTTACCTGTAAAATAAATCCTAACCTAAGTTACAATTAAACCTAACACTACACTATCAATAAATTAATTAAATAAAATACCTACAATTATCTACAATTAAACCTAACACTACACTATCAATAAATAAATTAAATACAAATAAATACACTAACTAAAGTACAAAAAATAAAAAAAGAACTAAGTTACAAAAAATAAAAAAAGAACTAAGTTACAAAAAATAAAAAAATATTTACAAACATTATAAAAATATTACAACAATTTTAAGCTAATTACACCTACTCTAAGCCCCCTAATAAAATAACAAAGCCCACCAAAATAAAAAAATGCCCTACCCTATTCTAAAATAAAAATAGAAAAGCTCTTTTACCTTACCAGCCCTTAAAAGAATTCTGCTCTTTTGCCTGGAAAAAAAACATACAATACACCCCCAACATTACAACCCACCCCCCACATACCCCTAATCTAACCCAAACCCCCCTTAAATAAACCTAACACTAAGCCCCTGAAGATCTTCCTACCTTGTCTTCACCATGCCGGGTATCACCGTTCGGTCCAGAGGAGGCTCCGAAGTCTTCATCCAAGCCCAAGCGGGGGCTGAAGAGATCCATCATCGGGCGCTGAAAAGGTCCATCATCGGGCTGAAGTCTTGATCCAAGCGGTGGCGGAAGAGGTCCATCATCGGGCTGAAGTCTTGATCAAAGAAGCGGCTGAAGAGGTCCATCATCGGGCTGAAGTCTTCTATCAAGCGGCATATTCAATCTTCTTTCTTCCGGATCCATCTTCATCCCGCCAGCGCGGAACATCCATCCTGCCTGACGACTTCCCGACGAATGACGGTTCCTTTAAATGACGTCATCCAAGATGGCATCCCTCGAATTCCGATTGGCTGATAGGAATTAAGGTAGGAAAATTCTGATTGTCTGATATAATCAGCCAATCAGATTCAAGTTCAATCCGATTGGCTGATCCAATCAGCCAATCAGATTGAGCTTGCATTCTATTGGCTGATCGGAACAGCCAATAGAATGCGAGCTCAATCTGATTGGCTGATTCCATCAGCCAATCAGAATTTTCCTACCTTAATTCCGATTGACTGATAGAATGCTATCACCCAATCGGAATTCGAGGGACGCCATCTTGGATGACGTCATTTAAAGGAACCGTCATTCGTCGGGAAGTCTTCGGGCAGGATGGATGTTCCGCGTCAGCGGATGAAGATGGATCCGGAAGAAGGAAGATTGAAGATGCCGCTTGATAGAAGACTTCAGCCCGATGATGGACCTCTTCAGCCGCCGCTTGGATCAAGACTTCAGCCTGATGATGGACCTCTTCAGCCGCCGCTTGGATCAAGACTTTAGCCTGATGATGAACCTCTTCAGCCCGATGATGGATCTCTTCAGCCCCCGCTTGGGCTTGGATGAAGACTTCGGAGCCTCCTCTGGACCGATCAGTGATACCCGGCGTGGTGAAAACAAGGTAGGAAGATCTTCAGGGGCTTAGTGTTATGTTTATTTAAGGGGGGTTTGGGTAAGATTAGGGGTATGTGGGGGGTGGATTGTAATGTTGGGGGTGTATTGTATGTTTTTTTCCAGGCAAAAGAGCAGAATTCTTTGGGGCATGCCCTGCAAAAGGCCCTTTTAAGGGCTGGTAAGGTAAAAGAGCTTTTCTATTTTTATTTTAGACTAGGGTAGGGCATTTTTTTATTTTGGGGGGCTTTGTTATTTTATTAGGGGGCTTAGAGTAGGTGTAATTAGCTTAAAATTGTTGTAATATTTTTATAATGTTTGTAAATATTTTTTTATTTTTTGTAACTTAGTTCTTTTTATATTTTTTGTAACTTAGTTCTTTTTTTATTTTTTGTACTTTAGTTATTGTATTTATTTGTATTTAATTTATTTATTGATAGTGTAGTGTTAGGTTTAATTGTAGTTAATTGTAGGTATTTTATTTAATTAATTTATTGATAGTGTAGTGTTAGGTTTAATTGTAACTTAGGTTAGGATTTATTTTACAGGTAATTTTGTAATTATTTTAACTAGGTAGCTATTAAATAGTTAATAACTATTTAATAGCTATTGTACCTGGTTAAAATAAATACAAAGTTGCCTGTAAAATAAATATAAATCCTTAAATAGCTACAATGTAATTATTATTTATATTGTGGCTATATTAGGGTTTATTTTACAGGTAAGTATTTAGCTTTAAATAGGATTAATTTATTTAATAAGGGTTAATTTATTTAGTTAGATAATAATTATATTAAACAGGGGGGTATTAGTGTTAGGGTTAGACTTAGCTTTAGGGGTTATTTGAGTAGCGGTGAGGTCCGGTCGGCAGATTAGGGGTTAATACTTGAAGTTAGGTGTCGGTGATGTTAGGGAGGGCAGATTAGGGGTTAATACTATTTATTATAGGGTTAGTGAGGCGGATTATGGGTTAATAAATTTATTATAGTAGCGGTGAGGTCTGGTCGGCAGATTAGGGGTTAAGAAGTGTAGGTAGGTGGCGGCGAGGTTGGGGGCGGCAGATTAGGGGTTAATAAATATAATAAAGGGGTCGGCAGTGTTAGGGGCAGCAGATTAGGGGTACATAGGGATAATGTAGGTTGCGGCGGTGTATGGAGCGGCAGATTAGGGGTTAATAATAATATGCAGGAGTCAGTGATAGCGGGGGTGGCAGATTAGAGGTTAATAAGTGTAAGGTTAGGGGTGTTTAGACTCGGGTTCATGTTAGGGTGTTAGGTGCAGACTTAGGAAGTGTTTCCCCATAGGAAACAATGGGGCTGCGTTAGGAGCTGAACGCTGCTTTTTTGCAGGTGTTAGGTTTTTTTTCAGCTCAAACTGCCCCATTGTTTCCTATGGGGGAATCGTGCACGAGCATGTTTTTGAAGCTGGCCGCGTCTGTAAGCACCGCTGGTATTGAGAGTTGCAGTGGCGGTAAATATGCTCTACGCTCCCTTTTTGGAGCCGAACGCAGCCCTTCTGTGAACTCTAAATACCAGAGGTATTTTAAAGGTGCGGGCGAAAAAAATCACGCATAGCTAACGCACCCCTTTGGCCGCAGAACTCTAAATCTAGCGGAATGTAAATAACACAATGGATACAAATAAGAGTTAAAATTATATAGATAAGTTGCACCTTATAAAATATTGCAATAAATCATGTATGTAGGTCAGAAGTTATATATATATACACCTTTTGACGTAGTACTGTCACATGTTGCTTCTAGGTCAGCCAATCAGGAGGTCAGATTACCGGCAATAGTAGTAAAGATCCTTAAACAATGGCTTCACTTAAATCATTTCTTTTCAAATATTCATGACTTATATGGTGTTTATATCATTCATAGGTTTCCCAAGAACAAAAGTTGTTTAGCATAAGTTCAAATCACGCTAAAGGAGTGTAAAGTCAGTAGTTCAAACTGAAAAATCCATAGGAAGCTGGCCAGCTACACAGGACTGCTTATCTACCCATTTCAGCATAAAGCTTTTTTCAAGATAAGTCTGTGAACTTCCTTCCATCCTTATATACCCCCTTTCTTAAAGGGGCAGGATTGTTTTCTCCATTTTTACGTTTTTTTCAAATCCTTAATTTAGATGGGCAAAAATAAATTCTTAAGGGCTATTTCACTTGAATGTTTCGAGCATATATAAAAGAGAGCAGTCTTTTTTGCTTTTTCGAGTAGTTACTGTTGTAAAGTTATATCAACGTCTAAGAATCACGATAGTTCATACAAAGCGGTTCAAATATATTTACATACACCACTAAAAGAAAAAATATATTAAAACCATTTATTCTTATATTGATAGGAACTAAAACACACAATATTCTTCACTTTAAATAGGGTTAACCTAGATTATAGTTTGCTATAGAAGATAAAGCGAACACTTATTCCCCTATACTCACTAACTAGGCAAGCCTAACATTATAAAATCAAAAGCATATTAAAATATAAAATATAAAATGTTACACACTACATTGGAAAGTACTTAATCAACCGATTTGGATGGGAAAATATAATAATATTAATTATATCTGATGTTTACTAAAAGGATTTAGGTCTAATTCTGCATTAAGTCCTAGAGGGTCAGGTGTCTTAAACTTGAAAATTAATTCAGCCTCTGCCTTTAATCATTTCTTATTAAGATCTCCACCTCTCCAGTAACGTGTAATCTTCCTTAAGCCCCAAAATTTTAAGCCTTTTGGATTTTTGATTATGCATCTCTTTGAAATGCTTGGAGTAAATGCCCTTCAAATCCATGTTCTATGTAGAGGAGATGCTCTCTAATTCTATCTCTCAACATACGTAAGGTCTCACCTAAATATTGTTTTTTACATGGACATTCAATTAAATAGACCACATTTTTATCTGAACATTTTATTTGATCTCAAATTCTATATTCTTTCTGTGTTACTGTTGATTTAACACTTTTTATCTTACAAATGTATTTACATGCTTTGCAGTTTATACAAGGAAAATAACCCTCTATTATATTCCCTCTTAAATCTATATATTTACCCACCATTTTTTTAGAGTTAAAGGTGCTTGGTGCCAACATATTTTTGAGATTCCCTGCTTTTTTAAATACTATTCTTGGTTTCTCAGTCAGGGATTCTCTTATATATGGGCCTCTTTGTAGTAGGTGCCAGTGCTTGTTTAAAATGTTTCTCAATTTTTCATGATTAATATTAAAATCAGTAATAAATGGTACATCTAATAATCCTTCTAGGGAATTCTTTTAAGGTTCTCTCTTTTAAAAGTTCATTTTGAGTTTTTTCTTTTGCTTTTCTTTTTGCTGATCTTACATAATTCATATCATATCCCCTCTTTTTAAATTTTTCTTCTAGAGTTATTGCTTGCTTTTCGAAGTCCTCTTTTTTACTACAATTTTTTCTAATTCTAAGAAACTGGTTCATAGGTATATTATCAAGCCATTTCTTGCAGTGGCAACTTTTATTATGGATATAGATGTTCAAATCTACCTTTTTTAAATGAGTTCTGGTATTAAGCTCTTCATTGTTAACAACTATATCTATATCTAAAAAGCTAATATTTGTTGTACTTTTCTCATAAGTTAAATTAATACCAAATTTATTATTTTTAAAATCTTCAATAAAAATATCTAAAAGTTCCTCATCTCCCCTCTAAACTATAAAAATATCGTCGATGAAACGGCGACAGAGCACCAAATTCGCCTCCCAGATTGAACCATGTATCATTTCTTCTTCGATAAAGCCCATAAATAAATTAGCAGAACTCAGGGCCAATTTGGTGCCCATTGCTGTCCCTTTAATTTGTAGATAAAATTGATTGTTAAAATTAAAATAGTTGTTACTTAGTATAAATTCAATGCTCTCAAGTATAAAATCAATCTGCTGGGCTTGCATTTCACCACCTTTATGTAAAAAAATATTCCACTGCTTTTAATCCTAGTGTATGTTGAATATTAGTATATAATGGTCAATATAAAAATATTTAAGTGAGGAAGCGCTAAAAAAGCTCCCGAATTATGGAAGATAATATTTTGATATAAATTTACAGATTTATTTACATAACTTCATACACATAAAAATACTTATATATATATAAAAGAATATTGCTACTTGGGGGACATCTCCCAACAATCAATTTCACCAAATTCTTGTTATATATTTGTTAAAATCCAAACATTTTATAATGGATATAAAAACACTTATGATCAATGTGTCATTAAAAAGAATTTTCACCTTAACACTGTTTGCGTAGAGTGATTGATAATAGCTACTTTGTATTTAAATGTTCATATTTAAATGTTCACAATAGTGATACATTAACACTCCTATATATCGTTTGAGTTTAACTCATTTCCATTTTTGATAAAACTTCTGATTCCTATTAAAAAATCAATCTGAGATGCTGACCAATTGAGTCTGATAAAAAGTCTTGTATCTTGTAATTATGAAAGAGATTTTTTGTACCTTTATGTTCAGGCTCTTAAGGATTATAGTAAAAACTTATTACAGTGCTTCTCCGATATTGGATTTCATTCATTTGCTGTTAGTAAAAGCACTGCTATTACCTTAGATCTCACTTCTGATTTCCACCCGATCAGCTGTGCTGTCGTGTGCTCCTGCACGATTTTGGGCGGGATCCAACAATCGGCCGTTTGTACTTCTTATATCGTGCAGGTTTGCAGTTTTTTGACAAGTTGAAATAAGTTGCCTTCGGGTTCTCTCAGAGCTAATGTGATAAGACTCTGTTTTTAATGCCAACGCGTTTCGCCCTTCGATGGGCCTTATCAAGACGTATGTTGATATGTGGTACTGCTGGCATTTAAATAGCCCTCCTCCTGGCTTTATTGGTCAGTTTAGTGGGTTGGTTCAATCACTCTCGTTAAGGTGGATTTGGTTTCAGCTCATTCTACTATTTAATTAAGGTGGAATTTGAAGAAAAGAAAATGATCCTAATTTTATCAAGTGATACCTCTTATAAATTCATTAAAACATTTTTGAGCACTTGATTTGAGATAAAATAAAAATCATTTCAAATATTAAAAAATATTTTGTTGTTTACATGGACAAATTACATTTAAACATTTTTGTTAAATACATAGGTAAAATATATTAAGCATTATATTGTAAAATATATATTGATTATTGAAAATTGCTCATTATTGCAAAATAATCATTTTAAAATTTAGACATTTATTTCATTTTGTCACACTAGTGTTAGTTAGAACTAATTATTTTCTGTAGTTAACAATTGATTTAAAAGTTAATTTAAAAATTAATTTAAAAAAGGTGAAATATTTAATTCAGAAATAAAGCCTAATGGAAAGAGGGTCTGCATATTGTAAATTAATTCTGCTTCTATTTTCAATAGTTTTGTTTCAAAATTTCCCCCTCTCCAATCAGGGTTGACTTTTTTTTATACCCCAGAATTTAAAATCTTTAAGATTATTGTTATGCTTTTCTCTAAAACGGGTGTAGAGATGAGTGTCTAGATTACCTCTATCTATGCAAGAAAGATGTTCGCGTATACACTCCCTAAGGGTCCTTGTGGTCTCTCCTAAATACTGTCTATTGCACGAACATGGTATAATATAAATTACCCCCTTATCTTGGCATCTGATCATTTCTTTTATTTGATGTGTAAAGCCATTTTGGCTAGACTCTATTTGTTTACACTTGCTGCTGTATCTACAAGATCTGCACCCAAAACAAGGAAAGAAGCCTGTTAATTTTTTTCCAGTAAAATCACTCTCCATTTGTGATTTTTTTTTATATGATTTAAACTCACTGGGGCCAATACGCATTTTTCCCCTATAATGGGGTCTGTTTGAAGTATATGCCAATATTTTCTTAGTATTTCTTTAATAAGGTGATGATCACTGTTATAATCTGTAATTAGAGCTACATTTATTTTAGTCTCTGACTTTTCGTTATCTTTTTTAGCATCATCTTTTTCTTTATATATTAAGAGATCTTTTCTATCTTTTTCATCTAGTTTTATCATCATTCAGTTTTAGCTTTTTTTAAAAAATTTTTGTCATATCCCCTTTCCTTAAATTTATTCTCTAGGATTTCTATTTGTTTTGTGTAGTCAGACATTCTTGAACAATTTATTTTTATTCTTAGGCACTGCCCCTTCGGAATATTGTTTTTTCATCTACTTAGATGACAGCTTTCATAGTGCATTAGATTATTGGCATCCACCTTTTTAAAATGAGTTTTAGTTATTATTTCTTTCTCTATTATTTCAATGTCTAGATCAAGAAAAGTTATTTTCTCTTTACTTGTAGTATGTGTGAAGCTAATTCCTATATTATTTTTGTTCATGTCTGAAATTAATTCTTCGAGTTCATCTTGCGTACCTTTCCATATCAGGATAATGTCATCTATATATCTTTTATAGAGCACGAGATTTGTGCCAAGTCTATGCGAGGGTATAAATACTTCTTCCCATTTTCCTAAAAATAGGTTTGCATAGCTTGGCGCAAATTTCGTGCCCATTGCTCTTCTTTTTATTTGTACAAAGAATCTACCATTGAATGAAAAATAATTTTGATTGCGAATGGATTCTATTCCTTTTAATATCAATTATTTTTGTTTTTGATTTAGTGTGGTGTCTCTATTCATATAAAAATTTGTCGCTTCAATTCCCATCATGTGCTGTATACTTGTGTACAATGATGAGACATTGCATGTCCCCATGATAAAGCTCTCTTCCCAATTAATATTGTTTAGACATTGTAATATATCTGTGGTGTCCTTAATATACGATGGTATATTTCTGACATAGTGTTGTAAAAAGCTATCTATATACTGTGAGAGGTTGGTAGTGACCGAATTTATGCCTGATATTATAGACTTAAATATTTTTATATTGACCATTTCAAATGTTTTTTCAATCTGAGGGGAAGATTGGAAAATAGGGGAGCAAAGAATATTAGCAAAGAATATTAGCTGAGCGCCACACTTGAATCTTTAGCAACCAGTATAATTTTTTCCCCTTGCACAGCAATGGAATAATTTTTTCCATTGCACAGCAATGGAAGATAATATTTTTATGTGGAGAGTGAAAGTGTTACAAGAAATTGAGACCAATGAAGCTATAAGAATTGTTAATGAACTTATTGACATTACATTTAAAATGCAAAAATAATAATAAGAATATGACAAATGAATTAACCCCTTAATGACAACTGACGTACCAGGTACGTCATGCATTAACAAGCAGTTAATGACAATGGACGTACCTGGTACGTCAGTTGTCTAACAGAGTGCTGGAAGTGATCACAATCACTTCCAGCAGCTCTGAGGGTATTGCAGTGATGCCTCGATATGGAGGCATCCTGCAATACCTCTTTACAAGACTCCGATGCAGAGAGAGCCACTCTGTGGCCCTCTCTGCACCGGTAGTGATGGTGCCGATGGTGCCTTTGTCCGGTGGGAGCGTGTGCGCGCGTGCACGTGCACGTGCATGCGGGCGCGCACGCGTGCGCGATGCATGCGCGTGCACGTGCGGGCGCGTGCACGTGCACATGCGCGCATTAGCCACACTGACACCAATGAAAAAGGAAGGGGAATTTTTTTTTTTACATTTAAAAGGATCTGGGAGGGGGAGGGGGTGGGGGTATTGTGGGGGGGGGGCTGCTACACTACAGAAATAAACATACAAATAAAAGTTAAAAATAAAATTAAAATAGTTTGGTTTGTGGGGCCAAACTGGGGTATTGTGGGGGGGGGGGCTGCTACACTACAGAAATAAACATACAAATAAAAGTTAAAAATAAAATTAAAATAGTTTGGTTTGTGGGGCCAAACTGGGTACTGGCAGACAGCTGCCAGTACCCAAGATGGCGGTAATTAGGTAGGGGAGAGGGTTAGAGAGCTGGAGGGGGGGATCAGGGAGGTTGGTGCTAAGGCAGGGGTCCATCACAACTAAAATATTTTATAATTTTTATTTAAAAAAAAACAAAAACTTTTATTTAGTACTGGCAGACTTTCTGCCAGTACTTAAGATGGCGGTAACAATTGTGGTGTGGGGGAGGGAAGGGAGCTGTTTGGGAGGGATCAGGGGGTGGGATGTGTCAGGTGGGAGGCTGATCTCTAAAATTAACCCTGCAAGCTCCCTACAAGCTACCTAATTTAACCCCTTCACTGCTGGGCATAATTCACGTGTGGTGCACAGCAGCATTTAGCGGCCTTCTAATTACCAAAAAGCAACGCCAAAGCCATATAAATCTGCTATTTCTGAACAAAGGGGATCCCAGAGAAGCTTTTACAACAATTTCTGCCATAATAGCACAAGCTGTTTGTAAATAATTTCAGTGAGAAACCTAAAATTGTGAAAAATGTAATTTTTTTTTTTAATTTGCTCGCATTTGGCGGTGAAATGGTGGCATAAAATATACCAAAATGGGCCTAGATCAATACTTGGGGTTGTCTACTACACTAAAGCTAAAATTAACCCTACAAGCTCCCTACAAGCTCCCTAATTAACCCCTTCACTCCTGGGCATAAAACATGTGTGGTGCGCAGCGGCATTTAGCGGCCTTCTAATTACCAAAAAGCAACCACAAAGCCATATAAGTCTGTTATTTCTGAAAAAGGGGATCCCATAGAAGCATTTACAACCATGTGTGCCATAATTGCAGAAGCTGTTTGTAAATAATTTCAGTGGGAAACCTAAAGTTTGTGACAAACTTTGTGAAAAAGTGAACTTTTTTTTTTTTAATCGCATTTGGCGGTGAAATGGTGGCATGAAATATACCAAAATGGGCCTAGATCAATACTTTGGGATGTCTTCTAAAACAAAATATATACATGTCAAGGGATATTCAGGTATTCCTGACAGATATCAGGGTTCCAAAGTAACTAGCGCTAATTTTGAAAAAAAAGTGGTTTGGAAATAGCAAAGTGCTACTTGTATTTATTGCCCCATAAATTGCAAAAAAAGCAAAGAACATGTAAACATTGGGTATTTCTAAACTCAGGACAAAATTTATAAGCTATTTAGCATGGGTGTTTTTTGGTGATTGTAGATGTGTAACAGATTTTGGGGGTCAAAGTTAGAAAATGTGTGTTTTTTTTCCATTTTTTCCTCATATTTTATCATTTTTTTTTAGTAAATTATAAGATATGATGAAAATAATGGTATATTTAGAAAGTCCATTTAATGACAAGAAAAACGGTATATAATATGTGTGGGTACAGTAAACGAGTAAGAGGAAAATTACAGCTAAACGCAAACACTGCAGAAATGTAAAAATAGCCATTGTCATTAAGGGTAAGAAAATTGAAAAATGGTCCGGTCATTAAGGGGTTAAAACACAAAACAGAAATACATTTTCTAAATAAATACTTACGGCTAGATTTAGAGTTTTGTTGGTAATGACCCGCGTAGCTAACGCTGGCTTTTTTCTGGCCACACCTTTTAAATAACTCTGGTATTGAGAGTCCACAGAATGGCTGCGTTAGGCTCCAAAAAAGGAGCGTAGAGCATATTTAACGCAACTTCAACTCTCGATACCAGAGTTGCTTACGGACGCGGCCAGCTTAAAAAACGTGCTCGTGCATGATTCCCCCATAGGAAACAATGGGGCTGTTTGAGCGGAAAAAAAAACCTAACACCTGCAAAAAGCCGCGTTCAGCTCCTAACGCAGCCCATTGTTTCCTATGGGGAAACACTTCCTACGTCTGCACCTAACATCCTAACATGTACCCCGAGTCTAAACACCCCTAACCTTACACCTTAACACTTATTAACCCCTATTCTGTCGCCTCCGCTATCGCTGACCCCTGCATATTATTATTAACCCCTAATCTGCCGCTCCGTAAACCGCCGCTACTTACATTATCCCTATGTACCCCTAATCTGCTGCCCTAACACCGCCGACTCCTATATTATATTTATTAACCCCTAATCTGCCCCCCACAACGTCGCCTCCACCTGCCTACACTTATTAACCCCTAATCTGCCGAGCGGACCACACCGCTATTATAATAAAGTTATTAACCCCTAATCCGCCTCACTAACCCTATAATAAATAGTATTAACCCCTAATCTGCCCTCCCTAACATCGCCGACACCTAACTTCAATTATTAACCCCTAATCTGCCGACTGGAGCTCACCGCTATTCTAATAAATGTATTAACCCCTAAAGCTAAGTCTAACCCTAACACTAACACCCCCTAAATTAAATATAATTTAAATCTAACGAAATTAATTAACTCTTATTAAATAAAGTATTCCTATTTAAAGCTAAATACTTACCTGTAAAATAAATCCTAATATAGCTACAATATAAATTATATTTATATTATAGCTATTTTAGGATTTATATTTATTTTACAGGTAACTTTGTAATTATTTTAACCAGGTACAATAGCTATTAAATAGTTAAGATCTATTTACTAGCTAAAATAGTTAAAATAATTACAAATTTACCTGTAAAATAAATTCTAACCTAAGTTACTATTAAACCTAACACTACACTATCAATAAATTAATTAAATAAATAAAATACCTACAATTACCTACAATTAAACCTAACACTACACTATCAATAAATTAATTAAATAAAATACCTACAATTACCTACAATTAAACCTAACACTACACTATCAATAAATTAATTAAATACAATATCTACAAATAAATGCAATTAAATAAACTAACTAAAGTACAAAAAATAAGAAAGAACTAAGTTACAAAAAATAAAAAAAATATTTACAAACATTAGAAAAATATTACAACCATTTTAAACTAATTACACCTACTCTAAGCCCCCTAATAAAATAACAAAGCCCCCCAAAATAAAAAAATGCCCTACCCTATTCTAAATTACAAAAGTTCAAAGCTCTTTTACCTTACCAGCCCTGAACAGGGCCCTTTGCGGGGCATGCCCCAAGAAATTCAGCTCTTTTGCCTGTAAAAAAACACATACAATACCCCCCCCAACATTACAACCCACCACCCACATACCCCTAATCTAACCCAAACTCCCCTTAACTAAACCTAACACTAAGCCCCTGAAGATCTTCCTACCTTATCTTCACCTCGCCGAGTATCACACCGATCGGTCCTGGCTCCAAAATCTTCATCCAACCCAAGCGGGGGCTAGACATCCATCATACGACGGCTGAAGAAGTCCAGAAGAGGGTCCAAAGTCTTCATCCTATCCGGGAAGAAGAGTAGATCCGGACCGGCAACCATCTTCTTCCAAGCGGCATCTTCTATCTTCATCCGATGAGGACCGGCTCCATTGTGAAGACCTCCAGCGCGGACCCATCTTCTTCCGACGACGTCCAACTGAAGAATGACGGTTCCTTTAAGGGACGTCATCCAAGATGGCGTCCCTCGAATTCCGATTGGCTGATAGTATTCTATCAGCCAATCGGAATTAAGGTAGGAAAATTCTGATTGGCTGATGGAATCAGCCAATCAGAATCAAGTTCAATCCAATTGGCTGATTCAATCAGCCAATCAGATTGACCTTGCATTCTATTGGCTGTTCCGATCAGCCAATAGAATGCGAGCTCAATCTGATTGGCTGATCGGATCAGCCAATTGGATTGAACTTGATTCTGATTGGCTGATTCCATCAGCCAATCAGAATTTTCCTACCTTAATTACGATTGGCTGATAGAATCCTATCAGCCAATCGGAATTCGAGGGACGCCATCTTGGATGATGTCTCTTAAAGGAACCGTCATTCTTCAGTTGGACGTCGTCGGAAGAAGATCGGTCCGCGCTGGAGATCTTCACGATGGAGCCGGTCCTCATAGGATGAAGATAGAAGATGCCGCTTGGAAGAAGATGGTTGCCGGTCCAGATCTACTCTTCTTCCCGGATAGGATGAAAACTTTGGACCCTCTTCTGGACTTCTTCAGCCGTCGGATGATGGATGTCTAGCCCCCGCTTGGGTTGGATGAAGATTTTGGAGCCAGGACCGATCGGTGTGATACCCGGCGAGGTGAAGATAAGGTAGGAAGATCTTCAGGGGCTTAGTGTTAGGTTTATTTAAGGGGGTTTGGGTTAGATTAGGGGTATGTGGGTGGTGGGTTGTAATGTTGGGGGGGTATTGTATGTGTTTTTTTACAGGCAAAAGAGCTGAATTTCTTGGGGCATGCCCCGCAAAGGGCCCTGTTCAGGGCTGGTAAGGTAAAAGAGCTTTGAACTTTTGTAATTTAGAATAGGGTAGGGCTTTTTTTTTTTTTTTTTTAAAACAATTTTTTATTGAGGTTCTTAAATAGGCATACAGATAATTACTAACAATACGGTACAGGACTTAACACAGCATTAATGTACACCATGCTTCTGAAATAAACGCACTCTGAATGAAATTGTTCCAGTGGAACCACTGGAATCTAAAACAGAAATACATCAAGTGTCCTAGTAAAGGGATACTATCCAATCTGATGCTATACATGAACATTTAAATATATTTGAAAGAAAGACCTCATATTTTCAAATTTCTTCCTGGAGATATTTCCCATAATGGACATTAAAACTTCTAGAGCTTGAGTATTCGTATAGGAATTGCTTAGGGAGATGTAACTACAGGGTAAACATCAAATGTATGCTAACCATTATATAGAAGTTGCTTAGGGAGATATAGCAACAAGGTAAACATCAAATGTATACTAAATATTTATATAGGAGCTGCTTAGGGAGATATAACAATAAGGTAAACATCAAATGTAAACTAAGTATTCGCATAAGAGCAGCTTAGGGAAATAGAACAGCAAGGTAAACAGCAAATGTGAACTATTTGGTTAGCAAGAAAAGAAGATAACATTAGACAATCTTGCTCGACATGAGAGAAAAAAAATAATGCCATTATTATTTTGTATTGCAAGATATAATTATAAGAGGGGGAAATAAGGTGTGGTATAGACTAGAAAAACCACATAGGTCACCCTCCTAAAATAGGGGGTATATTATGTTGTGAGGGGGTAGTAAGTTGAATATGAGAGGCAAGATATATAGGTAAAGCGCCACCCTTAGCCTGAAAGTTGGACAAACACCTAGACAGTAAAGGGCATTCAGGAATGGGCTAGTGAAAAGATGGGTCAATGCCATGCGCTACATGAGAGAGCCTAGATGCTTAAGGAATTAAGCCTAACAGCGGTTAAGTAGCTCGTTTGTTATGTTATGGAGAAGGGGACTATATAGAATAGCACCAGTGTGGGTCCAGCCCCCACTTAAGGCTTTTTTTTTTTTTTCTTGCATTCCAACGAAACTGTCATATAGTGAATCAAAGTGTACGACCACAACTAAGACATAGAAAGGCCATCTTGGGACTGGTAAAACATTATAGGGATAGGGGATGCTGTGAGTATAGGTAAAGGTTGTTGGAGACGTTCTGAGACCCCAAGATAGTGCTTGTTATTGGGAAAATATAGTTGCACACATATGGTATCTATGGCAGTTCAATATATAAGTGCACTTGTAGCAACTCTGCTTCTATAAGAGTACAGAAAAGGGGCATAAATCAGCTTTTATGGTGATAATATATCCTAATAGACCCGCCAGTTGGATATGGGCCCTATACCCAACAGCAGACCCATGTGTCAGGGGTAGTTGCCCCTATCTCATATATACAGAAGATAAGCAGCTGCCAGTTTCCAGCATATCAGTGAAGTTCAAACTTACATGGTATAGAGACTTAACTATTAAACTAAATAATACTAAGGTAAATTAATCATTGGTAACTAGAACAGTCTTGGTCATAACACTCACACACCCCAAGAAGGTGTCTATGGGTTAGCAAGATTAATCCTGCTATACTACAGGTAGATTATCACACACTATGGCCTATTTCCTTGATCACTTGTGAGCACAATGAAGGAAAGCAAAAAATACACAGAGTAATGTTAAGACAGGCAACACATGTGAAGATAGGAACATATATAATAAACAGTATGACATAATCCTTTGGGTTATAATATTAAAGTATAATATTGGAAGTCCAGAATGAACCAACCACAAAAACCAGCCAAGTACAATGACAAAGATCCCTAACGGTGTTTATGATCTCACTACTCAGCTTGCAGTCTGTGTGCAAAATTTAACAGTGGGCCGGCATATTAAAAAGGAGGATATTTTACCCTACACCATAGCGTAAAGCTGGGAAAACAGCTGTCTTGCAGAGCTGGAGATAACAAAAATCACTGGAAGGTTTGATGTGTCCCCCACGGTCCCAGCCCACAGTCACAAAGTCTATTGCCTCCCTCATGTTGAACCACAAACCTGGGCGTTTTTTGTCAATAGGCAGTGCTATGATTATCACTGGCGTTGCAGGGTTGAGGTCCCAGTTGGCCGAATGATGAAAAGCGCCCTTATTTTGTGAGGTGCTTATAGGTGTCAGTATGGGAGACAGCCCAGCTTGCTTGTACTTGTCAGGAATCTGTAAGCCTATCTGAATTACACAAGCGTCAGGCTTCAGGTGTAGGTCTCTTGCCTCCGTGATGCAAAATGGGGCTTCACTGTGTGAGATGTCATCAAGCCGACATCCACGTTCCAAAACGCTGCCCTCTGTAGAGACTATCTGCTTGGGGATCGGTAGAGCAAGCTGAGTTTCACAAACATCGCTTATACCAAGCGCAGCATCTAGGGTCTTTTCAAAGGCAGCATGGTGTCTTGCCAGCATGCATGCTAGCTCCCTTATAATGTAGCCGGCGGTCATCTTGTACTCCTCACCCTGACAAAAGCTGATCACATTAGGTTAATGCCCGTGAAAGGGGTGAGACAGGGGTGTGCCTGTGGTAGTTAGGAATAATAACAGCGGCTTCAAGAACCCAAATATATAGGGAAGCAGTATATTATAGCTCGTAGAGCTCTCTATCAGCAGGCATTCCCCATGCGTGAAGGTTTGTAGAGAAAAATGGCACCGTTACCCACATGGCAAAGGCACATGGTGAAAACCTTACACGGGTCTATTGTAGCTGGCTGTCCTCTGCTCTCCGTGTACCCCTAAGTGTCCATAGGCTTTGACATGCAATAGTGGGCTCATAGCAGCAAGATATTTTATATTCTTTACCCACAAAGTCAGGAGCTCTGTTCAGATGCGACTGCTCTTCATGGCGGCTGGCCCCGCCCCCTCAGGGTAGGGCTTTTTTTATTTTGGGGGGCTTTGTTATTTTATTAGGGGGCTTAGAGTAGGTGTAATTAGTTTAAAATGGTTGTAATATTTTTCTAATGTTTGTAAATATTTTTTTATTTTTTGTAACTTACTTCTTTTTTATTTTTTGTACTTTAGTTAGTTTATTTAATTGTATTTATTTGTAAATATTGTATTTAATTAATTTATTGATAGTGTAGTGTTAGGTTTAATTGTAGGTAATTGTAGGTATTTTATTTAATTAATTTATTGATAGTGAAGTGTTAGGTTTAATTGTAGGTAATAGTAGGTATTTTATTTAATTAATTTATTGATAGTGTAGTGTTAGGTTTAATAGTAACTTAGGTTAGGATTTATTTTACAGGTAAATGTGTAATTATTTTAACAATTTTAGCTATTAAATAGTTCTTAACTATTTAATAGCTATTGTACCTGGTTAAAATTATTACAAAGTTACCTGTAGAATAAATATAAATCCTAAAATAGCTATAATATTATTATAATTTATATTGTAGCTATATTAGGATTTATTTTACAGGTAAGTATTTAGCTTTAAATAGGAATAATTTATTTAATAAGAGTTAATTTATTTCGTTAGATTTAAATTATATTTAACTTAGGGGGGTGTTAGGGTTAGGGGTAGACTTAACTTTAGGGGTAAATCCATTTATTACAGTAGCGGCGAGATTCGGTCGGCAGATTAGGGGTTAATTATTGTAGGTAGCTGGTGGCGACGTTGTGGGGGGCAGGTTAGGGGTTAATAAATATAATATAGGGGTCGGCGGTGTTAGGGGCAGCAGATTAGGGGTACATAAGTATAACGTAGTTGGCGGTCGGCAGATTAGGGGTTAATTATTGTAGGTAGCTGGCGGCGACGTTGTGGGGGGCAGGTTAGGGGTTAACAAATATAATATAGGGGTCGGCGTTGTTAGGGGCAGCAGATTAGGGGTACATAAGTATAACGTAGGTGGCGGTCGGCAGATTAGGGGTTAAAAAAATTTAATCGAGTGGCGGCGATGTGGGGGGACCTTGGTTTAGGGGTACATAGGTAGTTTATGGGTGTTAGTGTACTTTAGAGCACAGTAGTTAAGAGCTTTATAAACCGGCGTTAGCCCAGAAAGCTCTTAACTACTGACTTTTTTCTGCGGCTGGAGTTTTGTCGTTAGAATTCTAACGCTCACTTCAGACATGACTCTATATACCGGAGTTAGAAAGATCCCATTGAAAAGATAGGATACGCAATTTACGTAAGGGGATCTGCGGTATGGAAAAGTCGCGGCTGAAAAGTGAGCGTTAGACCCTTTCCTGACTGACTCCAAATACCGGCGGTAGCCTAAAACCAGCGTTAGGAGCCTCTAACGCTGGTTTTCACGGCTACCGCCAAACTCTAAATCTAGGCCTTAGAAAATAAGTGGGCTCCCAGGGGGCTTAGAATAAAGAAAAAAATGTACATTTGAACTAAAAGAAACATTTCATCTAGAATGGGATCTAGCCCTAGAAAAAGCATCACAAACTTTAATAGACATCATTAAATGTTCAAGGGAAGACTCATTAGAGACTATAAGCAATAGCATCATCACATTAAAAAAACTACTAGATGACATGAAAGAAGATAGGGATTTCCTATCAAAACAAAAAGAGATAATTTCTAACCTTAAAAATCTAAATAATTAGCTACAAGAAATTAAATGGAGAAAATTTAAAAGGGATGAGGAAGATATGCAACACATAGTAGCGAAATAGTAGAAGAAAATAAAACACCAACAACACAACTAGAGAGTTCAGCTTCACAGGGGAACAAAGATATACCGTGCAACCAGCAACATTTTTCAAAACAAAATAAATATTATATTCAAAGACAATATGAGAACAAAAACTATAAATATCAAAGACCTGAATATTTTTATTGAGGTATATTTAAGGCATACATGAAACAGAAAGAAAAGCTCTTACATTGCATGTCACATACAGTAATTTTTAGTGTTGCAAAAGAAATAAGATAAACATAAGGAAAACGCAAATCTAACAATTTACATATCATGCAAACATGGGATACATAGGGTGCGAAACATTTAAGTGCCTTCTAAGTATAATCCTAGGCCACTCTTGGACCATCACAAGCATTAAGATGCAAGAAGGCATGTGCAAACAACAGAGACCATCGACGGATCTCATGAGCATACCTCGATTTTATATAATTTTATCTCATGCTTATATAGATAGCGCGTATGTTAGGTTAGGTGTTGTAAGGATAATATTGTTACGTGAACATATATGTATATTTGTACAATCTTGCATAGGTTATATGAGAAATGAGGCTGAATATAATGATAAACTGCAAAATTTTGCTAACAAAGAGGGTAGATAAGGTGCAGTATATGCGAGAAAAACTGCGTATTCAGACCTCCTGCTAAAGGAGGTATATTATGTGGGGTGGGGGGTAGGAGGTGGTGAGTTACCTATGATAAGCGGACATAGGACATCTGAATGTCTTCTAAGTGTGTCAGTCATGAGCATATGAAAGGGAATGCAATTAGGCCAACTATTGTAGGTGGATGTTTAAACCAGGTGGGTCTCTGAGTAAGGTCTTGTGAGCGTATGGATAACCAGGGGAGAGGTAGATACAAATTATCTACATATAAGAGAAATGTTACATTATGGGTATTGCTAATGAGTGAACCCTAAAAGGTAGGAGTGTTAACGCAGGACCAGCCTGCAGCAGAAGCAAATCTGGGGTATTGTATTGATGTGGTGCTTCACAGTAGAGTTGTGACCATAGAATCTAGTCATAGGATTTGCACACACTACTTATTAGAGATAGGAGTCACTCATATCAGCAGAGAAAAGAGATGTCATATGTCCCCATTGCACAAAATCAGTTTAAAAAGAAGAGACATATTTAATCAGCAACATGCTGCAGTCAGCTAGTATGCAAAGGGATAGAGTAGTTATAGCTATGGTAGTGTAGTATATTCAAACATGCTGTAGCTTGGTTCATTTTGCAGTAACATTATCATCTGTATGTGTGCTCACAGCCAGCCCCATACTACTGTAAAAACATTAATCTGGCTTGGGACACATCTATAATATACACATGTTTTGACCGTGGTGCAGGACCAAGATTAATAAACAAACACCTGAGTTATAGTAAGCACTCAGAAACAGGCATGATGAGCAGTCATTGACAGTCACTTATTCAGATGGAAGACATGAACTCATGGGATACAATGTACAGGGTAGTATAGGCTTTCAAAGGAGTAAATTGTCAAAACATACAGCACATAGGGGTAAGCAGTAACTAAGAAATATATGATTACCTATTAGGTTAGCTAGTGATCCAAGCATTAAGTATGTAATGGCATTCACCCTATAAAGGGGAACTGTAATTCTCCTTTCCCCTAAGTTGGAACCTGGCTGCTGAGTGTGGGCCCTACACCCAGCGCAGGTGGCCTGTGGCATCCGGGAAGTATTTATAGGTGAAGGGGGGAGCATATGGAGAGTTCATAAGAGGTTAAACAGTAATAGATAGGCTAGGAGCATAACCCATACACCAAACAGCTTAACTAAAGAAAAAGTAGGTAGGTACACATAAACAAGGTAGGACTGAACTGTAATCCCTGTGATATATGTTAGGGTGGAGGCTACAAATAGATATTACTATAAAACTGTGGGACAATTTTAAAACTTAAGTTAAATGACTTTCATGAGATATATAGCAAAATCTTAGTGTCTCTCAATTTGTAGGCTGTATTAAATGTTAGAACCAACACTCACAGATATAGGGGGGAATGTTGCTATGAGAATAAAGGGGTCACTTTGATCTTGAAGTTAACAGCATATATACTGTATAAACAGTAAATACGGTGACTAGTAACACAAAAACAGAATCTCCCTAAAAATATTACTGTAGCTAACAGTACATGAAAATTACAAGAACAGTAGGCCAGTTATCTAGTTATATGAGAGCAGTAGACTTTGAGATAGCATTGGTAGGTCCATCTTATAATGAAAAAATGGAGAAAGAGAGGCGCCCAAACCATAAAACAGTATCTTTTGAACACGGGAGAAGAGTGCAGATATGAGCCCCCCTAAATGAGAGTGAATACTCACATAAAAAGTGACACAATCAGCATGCCTAATACCGCAAGTCGTGACTGTTGAGAGTCGCCCGACAGACACCCCCAGGCAGGTAACGTCACCACAGGACCTCCAATCCGCTGCAGGCAGTATCATTCTATAGAAACTCCTTGGGATCAGCTGTGGCTTGCGGCGTCTGAAGTCACAGAGGATAAACACAGAGCTCTTCTTGTTAGCAGTCAATAGGAGGGTAGATGGGCAGTTTCACTGCAAATTGCAATTGCCACAGCTTGCATAAAATGTGTGTCACCTCTCCAAATCTTAATTTTTAATGCCAATTTCAATTGCCACAGCTTGCACAACAGTAAATAAAATATGTGTCACCTCTCCAAATACTGCAAATAGACAGCACAGCACACAATGTCTGCAATAACAATCACAGAAAGCTTTCTCTATGTTGAGCTGTGAGACTGGTAATGACAAGACAGTGCAATCAAATGACACAGCGCCCTCTGTGGTGGTATGACCACATTGCACACAATTTTATGCAAGCTGTGGCAATTGCAATTTGCAGTGAAACTGCCCATCTACCCTCCTATTGACTGCTAACAAGAAGAGCTCTGTGTTTATCCTCTGTGAATTCAGACGCCGCAAGCCACAGCTGATCCCAAGAAGTTTCTATAGAACGATACTGCCTGCAGTAAATTGGAGGTCCTGTGGTGACGTTACCTGCCTGAGGGTGTCTGTCGGGCGACTCTCAATGGTCCCGACTTGCGGTATTAGGCACGCCGATTGTGCCGCTTCTTATGTGAGTATTCACTCTCATTTAGGGGGGATCATATATGCACTCTTCTCCCATGTTCAAACGATACTGTTTTATGGTTTTGGAGCCTCTCTTTCTCCATTTTTTCACGCAGCCAGGATTCCATCGGGATTTCCTTTGGGGAGTGCAGCCACAGATTCAAGCATACCGGAATGGACCGATCACACATCAGCGCACCTCTTGAGGATTGTGGATTCTCCTTTTGTTCCATCTTATAATGCTAATGTAGGGTGACCATAAAAAATGCGAGTGATTGCTATCGGCAAAACAAAGATTTCTGTGCTTCACATAAACCAGTCAAATTTTAAGCTCACATAGCAGTAACTAAAAGTGTAAAGCAGTGTCTCAAATTGTAATCTTAAGTTCCATTTACCAGCAAGTCAATATCCAAGACCGTTTTCAGGGTCAAGCCAGCTAGTAAAGGCAGTATACATCAAGTCAGTGTTCATCCGATTCCTAGCCTATCTACTGCTGGCCAAAATTCTCTTTGTCGCAACGGATGGATTACAATGCCGACATCATCTCCCTGCATTGGGGCCCTGGCAGAACAACAGACCATTGGAGTGAAACTGCCCAGGATCGCAGCAAAGTCAAGAGATCCCCTGCCTTTCAGCAGCGACACAGGATCTGAGTTTCCAGCCTGTCGATCCACGCGGCAGGCAGCAAAAGACAAGGCCTGGTAGGCAAGACTTCATCCATATCCTGAGTGACCAAGGTGTGGCTCTCTTGACTAGCCCATAAATCAGACCCTCCAGTCCCAGGATCCCCACCATCAGCGGTCAAAGGCTGCAAAGCGGTTAGATTCGGGTTGGGCTCTACCATCTGTTCCACAGGAGGTTGCTTAGTGGTCGGGCTCTTAGAGTGTTCCGCGCACTTCACTGTTGAAATGGTTGGATGAGCTGGGATTGCAAACAACACAGTTCTGATGTTGTAAAGTTGTTCAAAATGCTGCGATACCGCGGTTTGCATTGTGCGCTCCCACTTCTTTACGGCCTCCATGTTGTATCTCTTTGGCCTGGATGTTTTTATTCCGGTTCGTCCCCAACTGTTTCATCTTATGCTCAGAATAAAGCCCAATGAGGTTGGGTACAGTTGGGAACTAGTTAAAGATCCAAGCTTTAGGTCATAATTCCCCAAAAGGAAGTTTATAATATTTCTCCTCACGGAGCTCACAGAAAACACATCTTTCCTTACTGGTTGCTGGCTCCGCCCCCCCCAAAGGCCTGAATATTTTGATAAAAACAAAACACAGAGTTGGAGTAGAAACAATTATGATAACTACTATAGAGATGATTATAAATATTAATATAGAGCAAATAGAGGAAACAAAATGCAATATAATCGAAGAAACACAAATTTTAGAAATAATTCACATAGGGGATGGTATTCACAAAACAGGGATTTTAATAAACACAATAATAGATATAATTATTATAGAAGAGATCAAAGGGATCCATACAGAAATGATTATTACAAATATCAAAATAGATATAACACTTACAATTATGAAAGAAACGAAGAAGAATGTAGAGAATACCCTCAAAGAAAAAATGAAAATTCTACACATAGAGCACAGACACTGGAGGGACATTCTAATGATAAGAAAAAACTGGAGTGGAAAATTGTAACGAGTAATAAATTTGAAAGTTTAAATACAGATAAGGCATCTCCAAAAAGAAAGGAGGATTTTTTAGGGGAAGGCTCACAGAGAGTAGAGACACCGAAAACACAAACAATACTGAATGTACCACCATTAAGAGAAAGAAAAAGAAACAGAGAGGAACAAGAAGAGGAAGAACAAATAGTAGTAAAGAAAAACACAAAGAGAAACAAATAGATGCGCCAACAGGTATTTTTAATCTAAGCAGCAAAGAACTTACAAAAGAGGAAGAAAAAGTGCTGAAATTAGGGCTCAAATTTGCTCCAACAGCAAGAATCAATAGGTTCAATACACATATACATGTAAGCCAATATATTAGAAAATTAACTTTAAAAAGATTTTTCATGAAAAACCCCATAGAAAGAAACTGGAATCAATCTAAAAATATAGTAGATAAAAATGTAGTTACCCCTGAGATAAAACACACAGACTTTAAAGTAAAATCTAAGTTCTATCCTATCAATGATACAGGCAGAAGCTTGGAACTTTTTGAAAAACTAGTCCAGAAGGATATTTCTAAAATAAAAAACAATAAATTTCAACCAAGAAACATGACAAAAAAAAAGAAAATAATATTATTAAAAATTTACAAAAAAATAGAGAACTTACAATAAAGGCAGCGGACAAAGGTGGAGGACTAGTGATTTTAGATACAGTAAATTACATAAAAGAAGCTAATAGGCTACTTGAAGATAAAGAAACATATGAGGAAATCAAACTAGACCCAACTAAAAAGTTCCTATCAAGACTAACAACATTACTTGAAAATGCACTAACACAAGAAATAGTCTCTAAGAAAGAATTTTAATTTTTATGCTCCAAATTTCCTAGGATTCCGTTTTTTTATTATCTACCAAAAATTCACAAGGACCAACAAAACCCCCCAGGTAGGCCTATAATATCAGGCATAAATTTGGTCACTACCAACCTCTCACAGTATATAGATAGCTTTTTACAACACTATGTCAGAAATATACCATCGTATCTTAAGGACACCACAGATATATTACAGTGTCTAAACAATATTAATTCGGAAGAGAGCTTTATCATGGGGACATGCGATGTCTCATCATTGTACACAAGTATACAGCACACGATGGGAATTGAAGCGGCAAATTTTTATATGAATAGAGACAACACACACAAAAAAAAAAAAATTGATATTAAAAGGAATAGAATTCATTCTCAATCAAAATAATTTTTCATTCAATGGCAGATTCTTTGTACAAACAAAAGGAAGAGCAATGGGCATGAGATTTGTGCCAAGCTATGCAAACCTATTTTTAGGAAAATGGGAAGAAGAATTTATACCCTCGCATAGACTTGGTGCAAATCTCGTGCTTTATAAAAGATTTATAGATGACATTATTCTGATATGGAAAGGTACACAAGATGAACTCGAAGAATTAATTTCAGACATGAACAAAAATAATATAGGAATTAGCTTCACACATTCTACAAGTAAAGAGAAAATAACTTTTCTTGATCTAGACATTGAAATAATAGTGAAAGAAATAATAACTAAAACTCATTTTAAAAAGGTGGATGCCAATAATCTAATACACTATGAAAGCTCTCATCTAAGTAGATGGAAAAACAATATTCCAAAGGGGCAGTGCCTAAGAATAAAAAGAAATTGCTCAAGAATGTCTGACTACACAAAACAAATAGAAATCCTAGAGAATAAATTTAAGGAAAGGGGATATGATAAAAACTTTTATAAAAAGCTAAAACTGAAGTAGATGAAAAATATAGAAAAGATCTCTTAATATATAAAAAAAAAGTTGATGCTAAAAAAAGATAACGAAAAGTCAGAGACTAAAATAAATGTAGCTCTAGTTGCAGATTATAACAGTGATCGTCACCTTATTCAAAAAATACTAAGAAAACATTGGCATATACTTCAAACAGACCCCGTTATAGGGGAACAAATGCCTAGTCACCCAAAAATTGTGTACAAAAAAGCAAAACATTTTAAGAACTTATTGGCCCCCAGTGAATTTAAATCATATAAAATAATCACAAATGGAGAGTGATTTACCTGGAAAAAAAATCTTTCCTTTCCTTGTTTTGGGTGCAGATCTTGTAGATACAGCAGCAAGTGTAAACAAATAGAGCCTAGCCAAAATGGCTTTACATATCAAATAAAAGAAACGATTAGATGCCAAGATACGGGGGTAATTTATATTATACAACGTTCGTGCAATAGACAGTATTTAGGAGAGACCACAAGGACCCTAAGGGAGCATATACACGAACATCTTTTTTGCATAGATAGAGGTAATCTAGACACTCATCTCTACACCCATTTTAGAGAAAAGCATAACAATAATCTTAAAGATTTTAAATTCTGGGGTATAATAAAAAGTCAACCCTGATTGGAGAGGGGGAAATTTTGAAAAAAACTATTGAAAATAGAAGCAGAATTAATTTACAATATGCCTCTTTCCATTAGGCTTGAATTCTGAATGAGATATTTCACCTTTTTTAAATTAATTTTTAAATTAACTTTTAAATCAGTTGTTAACTACAGAAAATAATTAGTTCTAACTAACACTAGTGTGACAAAATTAAATAAATGTCTAAATGTCAAAATGATTATTTTGCAAATAATGAGCAATTTGCAATACTCAATATATATTTTACAATATAATGCTTAATATATTTTACCTATGTATTAAACGAAAATTTTTACAATGTAATTTGTCCATGTGTACAACAAAAAATTTTAATATTTGAAATGATTTATATTTTATCTCAAATCAAGTGCTCAAAAATGTTTTTAATGAATTTATAAGAGGTACCACTTTATAAAATTAGGATTGTTTTCTTTTCTTCATATTCAACCTTAACTAAATAGTAGAATGAGCCCAAAACCAAATCCAACTTAACGAGAGTGATTGAACCAACCCACTGAACTGACAAATAGAGCCAAGAGGAGGGCTATTTACATGTCAGCAGTACCACATATCAACATACCATCAAAGGGTGAAACATATTGGCATTAAAAACAGAGTCTTATCACATTAGCTCTGAGAGAACCCGAAGGAAACTTATTTCAAAACTGCAAACCTGCATGACATAAGAAGTACAAACGGCCGTTTGTTGGATCCCGCCAAAAGTGATCGGGTGGGAATCAGAAGTGAGATCTAAGGTAATAGCAGCGCTGTTACTAACAGCACACAAACGAAATCCAATATGGAGAAGCACTGGAATAAGTTTGTGCTATAATCCTTAAGAGCCTGAACATAAAGGTACAAAAAATCTTTTTCATAATTACAAGATACAAGGCTTTTTATCAGACTCAATTGGTCAGCATCTCAGATTGATTTTTTAATAGGAATCAGAAGTTTTGTCAAAAATGGATATGAGTTAAACTCAAATGATATGTAAGAGTGTTAACGTATCACTATTGTGAACATTTAAATATGAACATTTAAATACAAAGTAGCTACTATCAATCACTCTACGCAGTGTTAAGGTGAACATTATTTTTAATGACACATTAATCATAAGTGTTTTTATATCCGTTATAAAATGTTTGGATTTTAACAAATATATAACAAGAATTTGGTGAAATTGATTGTTAGGAGACGTCCCCCAAGTAGCAATATTCTTTTATATATATAAGTATTTTTATGTGTATGAAGTTATGTAAATAAATCTGTAAATTGATATCAAAATATTATCTTCCATAATTCTTGAGCTTTTTTAGTGCTTTCTCACTTAAATATTTTTATATTGACCATTTAAAAAGTTTTTTTCAATCTGAGGGGAAGATTGGAAAGTAGGGGAGCAAAGAATATTAGCAGAGCGCCAGCAACCAGAATTGTACACTGAGCAACCAGAATATTAATATATAATGAACATACATCACAGGACACAAATATTAAATCTTTGTTCCACTGTATCTTTTTTAATTATCTTAAAAACTCTGTAGAGTCTTTCAAATACAAGGGGAGTTTAACTACATAATGTTGCAAATAATAATCAACAATTATTCAGACAAATTTGATGTAATTGATTGGATCCCTGAAATAATTGGTCTTCCGGGGGATCTATTAATCATTTATGTATTTTAGGCAAATAATAGAATATGGGGATTCTTGGGAACTCAACTTTTAGAAAACCATACTCTTTACCATTTATAATTCCTGTATTATGTGCCCTGTTGAGTAGGTCAGTCAAATCTTTAGTTTGCTTAATAATGGGATTCAAGTTTATTTTCTTATATGTTTCTATCTCATTTAATATTCTATTTGCATCCTTTATATAATCAACTGTATTTAGTAAGACAATCCCTCCCCCTTTGTCAGCCTGCTTGATGTTGATTAAATGATTATTCTGTCATTCTCTTAGGGTGTCATTTTCCTTTTTTGCTAGATTATAAGTCATTTTTTCTATATTGATATCCTCAATATCTTTCTTGACTGCTTTTTTGAACATTTCTATATTTCTACCTTTCTCATTGGTTGGAAAAAAATGGGATTTAGATTTGTATGGTGAAAGCCCTTTGTATCATTTACTATTTCACATTCAATTGGATTTTTCATAAAAAACCTTTTAAGAGTTACATTACGAATAAAACTATTAACATTAACAAGAGTGTTAAATTGGTTTAATTTGATAGCTGGAGCAAATGTAAGACCTTTTTTTCAGTACTTCATATTGGTGAGCATTAAGTTCATTGTCACTTAAATTAAAAATTCCATGGTTATCTATCTCATTCGTTTTTGTTTCTCTCTTTCCTCCTCTACCTCTGGGTCCTCTCTTTCTCTTTTTTTTCTGTTTTAATCTTTCTGTTTGTCTCCTATCTTCTTCTAAAAAAGAAACCAATGTGCTTTGTCTAGGACTAGCTACACTAGGTCTCTTTATTAAATTGATCTCTTAGTGGTTCAAACCCATTATAAGTTGTCCAACTTTGTTCTTTGGGTTTTTTCTTTTTTCTACCATTTGGGTACCATCTTGTTGTTTAATCAGCAAGTGCTACCCAGGTTCTAAACCAAAAATGGGCAGGCTCCTAAGCTTACATTCCTGATTTTCAAATAAAATACCAAGAGAATGAAGAAAAATTGGATAATAGGAGCAAAATAGAAATGAAATATCTTCTCAAAATGGTTTTACATATTATGCAGATGTTGTCGGAAATTAGGGGGGCGATTATTCATAGGTCTCTGGGCAGGCAAGATTCTATAAGAATACTCACCAGTCATATTTCCCTAGTGGAATTATATAAAGCCACTTTTAACCCTTAAAACAGCATAGTTGCCAAAAATTTTAAATAAAATTCCAGGAACACTGTACAGAAGAGCCACACAAATATACAGTTTGCATAGCTCCGCCCAATCAGATAGATCCCCAAAACAAGCACATTAAATTTTAGTAGAAAAATTTAGCCATACTGATTGATTAAAGGGACGGGAAAGATTAAATTAAACGTTCATGATTGAGACAGAAAATGTCATTTTTTAATCCACTTCTCCTTTTGTTCTTTTGGGTAATTACAAACTAGGCGATAAGCCTGCCCAGAGGGCAGTCTATTTAAAATTACTGAAAAAAATAAACACAATTATAAAAAAAAAAATTAAACCTAATCTAATACCCCTTTAAAAATACCCCCCCCCCCAAAAAAAAAACACCCTAAACTTAGCAGGGGTGTGTCAATCAACCCGATTGTACTCGATCGGGTTGAATTCTGGCGATGTCTGTCCGCCTGCTCAGAGCAGGTGGACAGGGTTATGGAGCAGCGGTCTTTAGACTGCTGATTCATAACTGCTGTTCTGGAGAGCCTGCAGGCTCGCCATAAACACGGGGCATCAAGCTCCATTCGGAGCTTGATAGATGGGCCCCTAAGGACTCGATTTATCAATCATTTGGAGAATTTTCCTTTCTCTTCTCCTATCAATTCTCTGCAGCTCTTCTTTGATTAGGTGCACCTGTGCACCCATATTTATCATAAAAAGTTGTTTTTTCTTAGGGATTCTCCGTAGGAGAGCTTAGGAGAACTAATAATACATTTATCTAGTCAGATTAGCATCTGTGCCTTATTTATCACTGAAAATAAGCAACTATTCTCCATGTAAGTCATATACAAACCAATATAAATATTATACAGCTGGGGTGTGGAGCTTAGCCATGCAGGCGGATGGCCGTGTTCTAGAAAATCTCCTTATCCCTATGGCAGTATAACTATATAACTTGGTATTTCTCATACCCTGCCCACTCCAAAACAATAGAGCTTGGCCATAAGAAGCACTCTTGACTTTGGGGATTTTTTTTTTTTAAAAAAAGGCAGCAATATCGCACACATTGAAGGCTGTACTGCCGATAATGTGCCATGCGGCAGCTGAGCAATCACCCACAGACTCACCACATTGAGCAGACAGTGTACAAGCAGGATCACAGAGAACATGATCCAATAAGCTGTGGATGACCTATAGCCCATTGATTTAACCTGGACACTTGCAACATAGCAGCGGATCGGGGGAAATAAACCCTGAAGTGATGACTGCTAATTGAAGACTGCAGTAGCTACAACAATGGAGCACCTCACACCCCACACACGTTGGCACCATATACATCACTAACCATGCAGAATAACTAAAGTAAGTGAGCTGAAAGGTTAATGAATAGCTGACACACCCCAGCAGCAACTAAATGCCAAAGATAAGCCCCACAGCTTAACTGAATCCTTAAAGTACCTGGAAACCTCTTTCCCTGCAAGAGCAGAGCTGACTTATAACTGGCAGCAAAGGGGCCTTTACATCTTCCTCTAGACAGTATTATTGGCCTACTTGCGGGCAACCTGTGGCCTACAAAGGTCACTCCTCAGCAACACATCTGTTGACTACATTGTAACTTATCTCATATAGACTAAACTAAACATGCAGCTGCCCCAAAGGGGAATTAATAGTGCATCATAATCCTTCAAAGAACTATAAACCCTATAAGCTATCTTGAATGCTTCTAGCATATTAGCAGCTACTACTGGAGACTCACTTTTGAACTTTAAACTAATACAAAGGGCAGAAAACAATTCTAGGCAGACCACACCAGTGGCACAGAAAGATACACATTACTGGGCCCCTGACACTGGCAAATACAATATTAAATAGGCTTATAAAATCAACTGCAATGAAATTTGAGCTACTGCTCTTAGTAAAACTCAACCTGATTACTACAACAGTCAAGTTGACAGCTCCACAACCAATTTGCACCTAAGAAGAAAAATTCTCTATTGCCCACCACTTCATTTAGGAAACCTTGACACTCACGGGTGAAGACACAGTGTAATGCCTAACAAAAAAAACAAAATAAGGCAGAAAAAAAGTACTTCTTCAAGACCACTTTGCAAGTATCTAAACCAAGTTGAACCATCTAAGGATTTAATATCAGAAGAAATGGCTAGCCATCAACAAACGGCCTCAGCACAAAAACATCAGGCAGACCAGCAACCTCAACATCTTATCACTAAAGATGACTTGCAACACCTCTCTTCAAAGCAAGACATCAAAAACGTTATGCAGGAGATGTGCAGCCTTTTTAATGACCTGCGAAAAGACATTACTACACTGGACACAAGAGTTAAACAGGTCGAAACTATTCAGGACTCTACTGCTGCAACCATTCAACATACTTCTACAGAACTCCAGCATCACAAGCATTCAATACAAGCCCTCACAGATACACTGGGAGATTTTGATAATCGCTGTCATAGGAACAACATAAGAATCAGAGGAGTCTCTGAGACAATACACTAACCAGCGATAGAGAGTTATCTACAAAGCCTATACCGCACAATAAAATGGACCCCTGCATCACCTGAAATTAAAGGAAAGTGCTCACAGGGCGTTGAGATCTAAACCACCCCAAAGTGCCTCCTATGGACATTATTGTTAGGTTCTTGAACTTTAAGGACAAGGAAGAATTCCTAAAGTGTGCAAGAGCAAAACACCAAATACATCATGCGGGGGAAGAAATACAGCTATTCTCAGATCTCTCGCCAACAGCATGGAAACTGTGGACACTACATTACCCAAGCTTGCACAACCAGATGTCACCTGTCTTTGAACAATGACAAAAATGGTCATGAAAAGAAGGAAAGAAATAGACAGCTTGATCTATATGTAGAGTGGATAAGTATCCTTTATAGTGATCCTAAATACATGGCGTATCATTGAATACGCTGGACAGACACATTGACTTTGAAGTGTTACATATAGATAGACTAATTAGATAAGAAAATTTTATATTTCTTGCAAAATGCTGTGCATGTACACTCACTGTGTTTGATTTTATTATTCAAATATACACAAAAGATAGTCTTATTCCAATATGGCACTTTAAGTACAATATTCATAATAACACAAACATGGATAAGTACTCACTCGCTAGTTGTGTTGTCTCATTGAGGTAACAGAGACTGTAACTTACATTAGAAGATTTAGCAAAAAAAAAATATATTGTCATTGTTTTAATTCACCAATCCATTGTATATAAGTGATAGGATTTGTTTTCCTTTTTAAGAACTTAGCCACCTCATAGACACATGCATAAGTAGATTCATAATGCCCTAAACAAGAATACAGGTAGAAATGAAACGCTAATATCACCACAATTCTGAATTCAAGGGCATCATAAACTAATCATACCAACACCCTTCCCTCACTCCAACTTCCCTTCCCCTTATCTCAATCCCCTTCCCTCATGCCATACTTAATTTTCTACACACAGTTGTAAATTAGCAACTTGTGGGATCATTATGTTTTAACGCAGTTATACTTGTCTAAGGTTTACTTCCTCTAATGAATTTTTGTTTACTGTTATACAATTATTCTGTATCTAGATAAAACTTAACTTGTTTTATCTACAGGAATATCCTACTGATTATTGTTATATTTGTTTACTGCCGTATGTGCCGGACACATCTTATAACTATATCTCAATCTTATTTACACTTTCTCTATTACTCCACTTTTAACCTTTCTTACCCTCCCTCATACTTTTTATCCCCCCCCTTTCCCCCCCCTTCCAGAATGAATCACCAATCCAGTAAGTTCTGAACACATAGCCTCACACTCACAACTATTAATGCAAAAGGCCTCAACAACCTAGGTAAGAGATCTAGAGCCTTTCGGGAACTAAAAAATGTACACATCCATATAAAATTTCTACAAGAGACGAATTTCCGCAGAGGTATAGAACCAAAATGGTAATAATATATCATATCTTATGGCTTATTTCTCCTCAGGCCCCTCTAAAAAGTGTGGGGTGGGAATACTAACATACCACTCAGTCCCTCTAAATCCAGCACACATAGAAAAAGATTCAGAAGGGCGATACCTTGTCCTGATGGAAACATTTTATGGACATCCCATAACGCTTGTGACAGTATAAACACCAAACATAGCTCAACATCAATTCATTAAATAGATCACGCAAAAGGACCTGTGTTTCTCACTTCAACCTCTCTCTAGACCCCAAGTAGATACAACCTCAACCTCTCTCTAGACTCCCAAGTAGATACCTCTACTGGTACTACTAGTGTTCCCAGCAGAACGACTAAAATCGTCAAGACAACTCTCTCTTACCTTGTGTTGCACGATGTCTTGAGAGTACTACACCCAACTAGCAAAGACTTCACTTTTTATTCCTCTCCACACAACAAATACTTGCGTATTCATTACATTTTTACAGACACTATGGGACTAGAAATTATCAATTCATGTGACATTGATTCAATCACATGGTCTGACCACGCACCAGTTACTTGCACAGTTCAAAGGCATACCACAACTCGCTCTTAGATAACCCACTCATCAAGATAGAATTGCAGAAATCACTTACAGAATATCTTTCCCATAATGACACCAATCACACTTCAATGATAACCACGTGGGGAGCTCACAAGTGCGTAATGCGAGGAGAGTTTTTAAAGCATAAAGCAAGATTGCTCAAACAGTATAGAGAAAAACACACACAACTTTTAAATGCTATTTCCACTTTGGAAGATAAACATAAGCAGAATCCCCTTGACGAAAATACCAAAACAACTTTGACACATGCTAAAGTTGAACTTAAACAACATTTAATGGAGGCTTATCAGCATAGAGCATTAACGATAAAACAACAATATCATGAAGGGGGCAATAAACCTGGGAAATTACTGACAAGATCAATTTGTAGAAAACAACTTAAGTCATATATATACTACATCAACTCTACAGATGGTACACAACTAAAAAGTGGTAAACAAATAGCTAAAGCCTTCAACTCTTATTATAGTATATTGTATAGCATTACAAAACCAACAGACATGAATACACAACCAGAAGGTTTACCCTCAAAACAGCAATCTATCGAGAACTACCTTACTACACTAGGGCTTCCCCAATTAGATAAAGCAGATGCAGATAGTCAAGATGCGCCTATCTCAATGGAAGAACTGACGGAAGCTGTCAAAGATTTGCCCAATGGGAAAGCCCTGGCCTATATGGGCTTACCCCATGATATTATAAAACATTTTTCAAATTGTTTGCCCCTATAATGCTCCAAATTTTTAATAGCCTGAGTGAACATCCTCATCTTGTTAGTACAATGCTTGAAGCACACATTGCAATTATTCCTAAGACACGCAAGCCCCCTACTGCTCCACAAAATTTTAGACCTATATCATTATTAATTACTGATATTAAAATTCTGGCTAAAGTTTTGGCAAAACATCTAAAAAAAATTCTACCAGACCTCATATCAACTGATCAGGTGGGTTTTGTTTCCGGGCAGAGAAGCTTCCAAAGTACTACAGTTGATAAATTACACAAGGGTTAAAAGTGTGCCTCTAGCCCTCTTCTTGATGTATGAGGAGAATTCCTTCAACTGTGTTGATTGGTCCTTTCTGCGTCATGTAATGAAGGTAATGAATTTTGGTGACTCTTTCTTGAATATGACGTTTGCCCTGTATTCTACCCCGAATGCTTAGGTTAGGGTAAAAGTGACATTATCGGAAACATTTAATATAAAAAATGCAACCAGACAGTCCATTATCCTCCTGTGATTTGCTTTATCAATAGAAGCCCTGGCACACAAGATCAGGAACAACTATAACATCACTGGGGTAAGAGTGGGGGATACAGAGCACAAACATGCATTGTATGCGGATGACATACTTTACACCCTTACAAATATAGACCATTCTATTCCTGAACTCCTTAAAGAGATAGAAAGGGAAACATTTGGCGCACTTTCTAATTTCCATCTTAATCTCACAAAATCTGAACTCCTTAAAGGGACACCGAACCCAAAATGTTTCTTTCATGATTCAGATAAAGCATGACATTTTAAACAACTTTCTAATTTACTCCTATTATCAATTTTTCTTTGCTCTCTTGCTATCTTTATTTGAAAAACAAGGCATCTAAGTTTTTTGTTGGTTCAAAACTCTGGACAACACTTTTTTATAGGTGGATGAATTTCTCCACCAATCAGCAAGAACAACCCAAGTTGTTCACCAAAAATGGGCCGGCATCTAAACTTACATTCTTGCATTTCAAATAAAGATACCAAGAGAATGAAGAAAATGTTATAATAGGAGTAAATTAGAAAGTTGCTTAAAATGCCATGTTCTATCTGAATCGCGAAAGAAATAATTTGGGTTCAGTGTCCTTTTAACATTAGTGCCCCACATGAGCATATACAACTCTTACAAACAAACCATAACATTTCTGTAGCTGCTACATAATTGAAATATCTAGGTATCTATCTCACGGCAAACCCTCAAGACTTCCTAAAAATAAGAGAGGAAATAGGTAGAGATCTATCGTAATGGAAGAATAAATCACTCTCATGGTTGGGGAAAATTGGGGTGATTAAAATGAACATTCTCCATCAAATTTATATGTTTCACAGACCATTCCAATCTCCCTACCAAGAGACTTTTTGCCTCAACTGCAAAAAACCATAGAGCAATTTGTGTGGTCGGGCGTAATGCAGAGAGTCCCTAAGAAAACAATGTACCTTCCCCAGAATAGGGGGGCTGGGCTTTGCAGATTTGATTGCCTATAGAAGAGTCATACTATTACAGTGCATAGCAGAATGGTCCCACAATACTACACATAAAGCATGGGTTCATATGGACAGACAAATATTTAAACTGAATAATATAGACACGCTGACGTGAACGCCTCCCTTAATGTGCCCCAATATTTTAAATAGATATCACATGTCTCTAGAAACACTACATGAATGGGACAAATACCTGGCCACCAGCACACATATCTCACCTAAACAATCACCACTACTACCTATTATAGAAAACCCCAAACTGCCGTATTACAAACTGGGAACACGTATGGGTAAACCCTACAGTTTTAGAACAGGCTCTTTGCATTATGCAATTGAAAATGGGAGACTGCGTTCACAACAGCAAATGACAGACGCATGTGGGGATATATTTTCCTCATAGATGAGATATAAT